>NC_056736.1:160020071-160040542 GCF_019279795.1 Protopterus annectens
CACAGGGTCAATGATTTCAGACTGCACAACAGCGGGTATGAGCAGGTCTGGCATCATTGTACTGACCTGGTTTGCAATACCCATCGGCATGCTGCTGCCATCCAGAGGGATCACCTTGCCACAGGGGCTGGCCATGCCATCCATTCCCTCCGATACCTGGGGAGCAGCTCCTGGCAAGCCTCATGGCACCTGCCCATCCAGCCAGACACCAACCGCTGGACGCCTTTGTGGAGGTGAGTGGAACCCACACACCAGGAGCGTGCAGGTAAGGACACAGGGCACATCAGCAGACCACTATTGTGTGTACATCTGCATTGGTACAGGTAGATCATGCATATCTGACATGTCATAGATATATTGTGTTGCTGTATTGTAGTGATAAACAGATGTCCAGATGTAGCAGCATTGTGGAAATGTACCGTTGATGTATTGTAATACTGCACCCACCCTGTAGCACTGCCACAGGTGTGGCCACTGACATTGCATCTAACACCATCTTATGTAGGTCCCCCCGGGATACCACCAAGGCAGCAGCCTGTAGATGGTGAGTATGGCTTATGTAGATGCTTGCCAACACATGGGCATGTAATGGTGATGCTATATTCCATGCACACATCTAACACACCTGCTCTGAATGCATGCTGTATATGTGCACATATTGTTGCTGTGAAATGTACGGCATCACAGGGGTGACCATGAAGGGGTATTGGAAGGGTATGTCAGACACCTGCATGATAACTAACATCCTGTCATTGCAGAATGTGTCCACAGGGAGTAACATAATGGTGGGAGACATGGCCTACAGTAGAGACATGTTCAGACCAACACCCATATACACTGCAATACCAGTGTATATACCTGTAGGACAATGGCAACTGCTGCAGAGATACACTATAGCAAAAGGCATTACAGTAGTCCACATTATCAGCTGGGTCTAGGCTGTAACATGTGGTGTTCAGTGTATGCGACACTGCAAAGTGACACATATGTGTAGGGCGTATGTCATTCATCTGCATAAAGGCTGAAGGAGGAGGTGGTGTCACCATGACATACCAGTGCACTGCAGCAGGGATCCTAAGGATGCTAGGAATGGCTCTATCTGCACATAGTCAGGTTCAGAACCTGTGGTAGCCGTAACTCTACCCCCACAGCAATAGTGATGGCAGTGTGTGAACACCATGAGATGTGCACATGAGAAGACCTTGCAATTATGCAGAATAGGGGGACATTGTAGGGCAGATTGAACACACACTGGCAAATGCAGATGGCCCACACTGGTATACCTTTGCCAGGAGTAGTGACTGCTGTAGTACACACAACAAGAGGTGCGATAAACTTTCATGGTAAGGGTGTGCACACTTATGCCACATGGTGTGTCTGCATTGCGGTCAGCAGCTGCACACCTAACACAATCTGTACACACTGCATGTGATAGTACAGGGCATATGTCACATATCGGGTTCGTGTACTGCTAAGATATATGGAGATGTGAAACCATGGCAGATCAAGGATGGGTGCATCGAATCAATAAAGGTGTGTACACCCCCCATAGCCATAGTATGCTCTGATGGTTGTCAGTGTAAGCATATTGGATTGGTCATACATGGACCACTGATGTTGAGAGATGTAAATCAGGCATCAGGCATTTACCAATGACAACTGTCCACATATCATACCAGGTATGTGTTGATGAAAAACAGAGGGGCTGTGAGCATTAAAGCTGACATAACTGAAACAGTACTACACATTCCACAATGGGTTGTACACCTGTGAGGTGTGGTGCACAGTACCTGGCAGGGTGCAGAACAGGCGCACAGCAATACTGTGTGCATGGGTGCAGTGGTTTCCAGGGGAAAGGCATCACCTACTGACAGAGTATGCATCACACACATGTATATTGTTGCTAGCATGGATTGACTATAGCTGAACCGCATATTGTTCTGCATGATATGTTCTGCATGTATCCCAGCTGGGTATCCCTGCCATCTGCACATCTGTACAGGGACTGAAAGTCAGCAGCTTGGCAAGTAGCTATGCAGTAGCATGGGTGTGTTGACAGATAGATGCCTGACAACAATATGTATGCCATAACTACATGTCGGATGCCCTCACTAACATGTGCTGTACAAACGGTAGTCTACAGTTACATTCCACATGATGGATCATTACCCAGTAAGGGGTATATACTGTGACACAGCTCACACACCAGGGATACAGCAGGAAGGCCTCAGTGTCCAGCCATGCCCGCAGGTATGCCTGTTGTCAGTACTATATTACGCACTCTGCTCTTGCCTGGGTTAGCACTGTCTACAGTAGTACTGCCATGATGCACTACATGCCAGTGTGACTGCACATACTCCTGCAACTACGCCCTGTATGTAACACATTCACAAGCATAACAGTGCTGTACAGGCCTCATATATGTCTGTGTCCCACACATGACACTCACACCTTTTGCTACTGTAATGACAGCACATAAGTGCATGTATTTTGCATGGCATTACATACACTTATTACAGGTTATCAGACTGGGTGGTGTGTCCTGGTTACCAGGGCTAAGCTATGCTTAGCAAGTATCAACATTGCTGCAATATAACAGCTAAGCTTATTTGCACACTGGTAAGCGCTGCCTACACTGTGTAAGTGTCCATATGTTTACCCATAGCTCAGTGCTGCTTTGCTTAAAACAAACCCACCCAAACCCACTTAAAGCAGCACAAGACTGCCTTAACCACTCTGTATCCAACAGCCCTTGTTCTGACCAAAAAAAAAAAAACAAACAGCACTGGCAGTTCTTGAACCCAGGACCCTGGACATTGAAGTCACAACACTTAACCACTATGCCATGACCACTGTGAAGATGGCTGTTGTTTTTCAATATAGCTGTCAATACACATATTGAGAAGTATTGAACAATTACCTTTAGTTCGTAAATTTTGTAGTCCTTGTTATTAATATGACTGTTGCATCACATATGTTGTTTTATCATAATGTGCACATAGCAGATACATATGGTGAGATACATCTGGGAGGGTGTACACAACCATGAGGTTTATTCATGACTGGAATATGGTTGTATACATATAATAGGTCTATATATGTCTACATGTGCATACACGTGTACTCATATATATGTCTGTATACACATCTGTATAGTGCTACATACATATATATCTATATATATATCTATATATGTATATATATATATATATATATATATATATATATATATATACATCTCTTCATATGTACACACACACACATATATATATATATATATATATATATATATATATATATATATATATAGATATGTCTATATAGATATACGTATATGTATAAATAGATATATGTCTATATAGCTATATATGTATGCACATCCTATGTGTACAGATATGCCTAGTTATGTTGGTATACATATATATATATATATATATATATATATATAGATAGATATATATATAGATATAGATATATATAACTATATGTGCATGCATATCTATTCTGATATACCTACTACTGTCAATATATATGTAGATATCCATGCATATATGTGCATATGTATCTCTGTCTGTATATATGATGACATATATTGCTCAGTATATGTATATCTGGGTTATATGTATATATATATATATATATATATATATATATATATGTGTGTGTGTGTGTGTGTGTGTGTGTGTGTGTGTACATATACATATCCATCTATATATGTCGATATGTATATGTGTATATATCTATATAGATATCTGGATAATTATATATACATATATTTTCACCATATGTCCTGAACATGGAGTGTAGCCCTCTTCAGCCCCTATAATCTGGACTCCGTAGTGCAAGGGGATGTCAGGTGTGTATAGCAGGTATATTTGCAGACTATTGCTATTGTAATAGGGATTGTCTTCACAGACATGGTGTGTGTGGGAGGTCACATTTGCTTTCAATGTTTGCGCCATTGGCTACTGACAGGCATCCTAAGGACATCATTGTACAGTACCGCTGCTAGCATGTAATGCTCCTGTGGACTACAGCACAGATATTTGCTAATATATGTGGACATTCTGACACACTCTGGACAGTCCAGAGGTGTACACAGAACCTCTTAGTGCAAGACATGTGGACCAAGCCTGACAATGTGGATGTTAGCCATGTAGATGGGTATAACATGTAATGACTGGTATACATTTGCCCCCATAGGTTATGCATTCACACACCCTTGTTTGTCCTGACACATACTAACCACTGGTACAGAGGTGCCATGGCCACATACTACCCACTAGATATTGAAATACATGTGTACTGCATCCCACTGCTCTGTATGACATACATGACTGTTAAGGGAGGACCGGCAGCAGTACATCTGGCAAGTATTTGGACATGACATCTCATTGGGTACATGCACTAAGCTGCTAGGCATGTAACAAAGCACTGTGCAGGCTACAGGCAGACTGGCTCAACACTGGCCTACATTTCCTATGGGGGAATGCACATGTACCTGCATATATAGCAGGCTCTACAGGCATGTCACAGCACAGAGTACGATACATCAGTGTGAAAGTATATAACCACAGCCAATGAGAACACAGCCCCAGCCACGTATGGTAAGCTAGCATTTTATTACAGTATATGGACTGTTTATTCAACACCCTCCTCATAAGTGCCACACTAACCCTACATATACTGGGCAGCTACACAGTGTGGTCCGATGACTGTCTATGGTATGGGACATGTGTGTGTATGGGCCTACAAACATGTAAGCCGATAGGGTAACATACAGTGGAACAGCATGTAACATCAGATAGAACGGGAACAAGAACAATGAAATCTACCACAGTCTGTACACATGCCAAAGTACATATCGATACACCCATTGTTGACATTCACCTTACATACACAGACCTTAGTACCGTACACACAACTACAGAATGTTCGGGTGATGTAATCAAATATAAGCCCTAGTACACATACCATGTGTATGCAGTCTGAAACCTCACTGGCTTGCTATCAGTTACAATGTCACTAATTATGGTATACAGCACATATGCACCTCTTACTGCATGACATATGTACAAAGGTTGACAGAGTTGTGGCTGGAGGCACATACACAGGGCCAATATTGACATGTTGCTGTGATACCCTCATACATTTACTGTTGTAACAGGGTATGTTGCAACATATTCGTATCATTGGTGGCACCTGTGTCTAACAGAGCTCTATTCAAACTGTCTGGAAATATACAGAGCTAAGTAAATTTTTGGTTCTTCAGAATTGTGTACTGTAAATTGTTGCTGAACTAATTTTATTCAGATTTGTGCACTATTTTTGATTCACTGTATAGTTTTTCAGATCTCTGATGAAAGTGATTTGTCCCTCCACAATCTATTTCTGCTTTGTCTTAAGTTTGTATAACTGTTTTTTACAGCTTGTGTCATCTGACTATCTGAAGGGTTCCTTGCATAATAATAGACACTGTTAGTTAACAGCCTGCATATCATTGTTGGAACCTGTGTCTAACAGGGCTCTTTTCAAATTACATGGAAATATACAGAGCTAGGTATATTTTTGGGTTGTTCAGAATTGTGTAGTGTAAATTGTTGCTGGATGAATTTTATTCAGAGTTGTGCATTGTTATTTTTGATTCACTGCATAGTTTTTCTGATCTCTGCTAAAAATGTTTTGTGCCACCTCCCTCTATGTTCTGTTGTGTCTTAAGTTGGTATAACTGTTTTTTACAGCTTGTGTTATCTGACTATCTGAAAGATTACTTGCAAATTAATAGACCTGTTAGTTAACAGCCTGCATATCATTGCTGGAACCTCTGTCTAACAGAGCTCTTTTCAAACTATCTGGACATACATTTTTTTGGTTCTTCAGAACTGTGTACTGTAAATTGTTGCTGGACTAATTTTATTCAGTGTTGTGCATTGTTATCTTTGATTCACTGTATAGTTTTTCTGATCTCTGCTGAAAGTGTTTTGTCCAACCTCCCTCTATTTTCTGTTTTGTCTTACGTTGGCATAATTGTTTTTCACAGCTTGTGTCATCTGACTATCTGAAGGATTACTTGCATAATAATAGACCCTGTTAATTAACAGCTTGCATATTGCTGAAACTGTGTCTAACAAAGCTGTTTTCAAACTATCTGGAAATATACAGAGCTAAGTATATTTTTAGTTCTTCAGAATTGTGAACTGTAAATTGCTGCTGGACTAATTTTATTCAGAGTTGTGCACTGCTATTTTTGATTCACTGTATAGTTTTTCAGATTTCTGCTGAAAGTAATTGGTCCCACCTCCCTCTATTTTCTGCTGTGTCTTGCGGTGGTATAACTGTTTTTTATATCTTGTGTCATCTGACTATCTGAAGGATTACTTGCATAGTAATAGACCCTGTTAGTTAACAGCCTGCATATCATTGCTGGAAACTGTGTCTAACAGAGCTCTTTTCAAACTATCTGGAAATATAAAGAGCTAAGTCTATTTTTTTGGTTCTTCATAATTGTGTACCGTAATTTTTTCTAGACTAATTTTCTAAACAGTTGCACACTATTTTTGACCAGATCCCTGCTGAAAGTGTTTTTTTGCCACCACCCTTTATTTCCTGCTGTGTCTTAAGTTGGTATAACTGGTGTTTACAGCTTGAGTTATCTGATTATCTGAATGATTACTGCATAATAATAGACCCTGTAAGTTAACAGCCTGCATATCATTACTGGAACCAGTGTCTAACAGAGTTCTTTTCAAACTCTATGGAAATATACAGAGCTAAGTATATTTTTATGGTTCTTCAGAAATGTGTACTGTAAATTGTTGCTGAACTAATTGTATTCAGAGCTGTGCATTGTTTTTTTATTCACTGTATAGATTTTCAGATCTCTGCTGAAAGTGTTTTGTCCCACCTCCCTCTATTTTCTGCTGTGTTTTAAGTTATTATAACTGTTTTTTATATCTTGTGTCATCTGACTATCTGAATGATTACTTGCATAATAATAGACCCTGTCAGTTAAGAGCCTGCTTATCATTGCTGGAACATGTGTCTAACAGAGCTCTTTTTAACCTATCTGGAAATATACAGAGCAAGGTATATTTTTTTTGTTCTTCAGAATTATGTACTGTAAATTGTTGCTGGACTCATTTTATTCAGAAATGTGCACTGTAATTTTTGATTCACTGTATAGTTTTTCAGATCTCACTGAAAGTGTTTTGTCCCACCTCCCTCTATTTTCTGGTGTGTCTTAAGTTGGTATAACTGGTTTTTACAGCTTGTTTCATCTGACTATCTAAATGATTAGTTGCATAATCATTGACCTGTAAGTTAACAGCCTGCATATCACTGCTGGAACCTGTGTCTAACAGAGCTCTTTTCAAACTATCTGGAAATATGGAGAGCTAAGTATATTTTTTTGGTCTTCAGATTTGTGTACTGTAAATTGTTGCCAGACTAATTTTATTCAGATGTGTGCACTGTTATTTTTGATTCACTGTATAATTTTTCAGATCTCTGCAGAAAAGTGTTTTGTCCCACCTCCCTCTATTTTCTTGTGTTTCTTAAGTTGGTATAACTGTTTTTTATAGCTTATGTCATCTGACTATCTGAAGGATTACTTGCATAATAATAGACCCTGTTAGTTAACAGACTGAATATCATTGCTGAAACTGTATCTAACAGAGCTTTTTTCAAACTATCTGGAAATATACAGAGCTAAGTATATTTTTTGGTTCTTCAGAACTGTGTACTGTAAATTTTTGCAGGTCTAATTTTATTCAGTTTTGCACCGTTATTTTTTATTCACTGTACAGATTTTCAGATCTCTACTGAAAGCATTTATCCCACCTCCCTCTATTTTCTGCTGTGTCTTAAGTTGGTATAACTGGTTTTTGAAGCTTGTGTCATCAGACTGTCTGAAGGATTACTTGCATAATAATATACCCTGTTAGTTAAAAGCCTGCATATCATTGTTGGAACATGTGTCTGACAGAGCACTTTTTAAACTATCTGGAAAGATACAAATCAAATTATATTTTTTTGGTTCTTCAGAATTGTGTACTGTAAATTGTTGCTGGACTAATTTTATTCAGAGTTGTACACTACTTGTTTTGATTCACTGTATAGCTTTTCAGATTTCACTAAAAGTGTTTTGTCCCACCTCTCTCTATTTTCTGCTGTGTCTTAAGTTGGTATAACTGTTTTTTACTGCTTGTGTCATCTGACTATGTGAAGGATTAGTTGCATAATCATAGACCCTGTAAGTTATCAGCCTGCGTTACATTGCTGAAACTGTGTCTAACAAAGCTGTTTTCAAACTATCTGGAAATATACAGAGCTAAGTATATTTTTTGGTTCTTCAGAATTGTGTACTGTAAATTGTTGCTGGACTAATTTTATTCAGAGTTGTGCACTGCTATATTTGATTCACTGTATAGTTTTTCAGATCTCTGCTGAAAGTGTTTGGTCCCAGCTCCCTCTATTTTCTGCTGTGTCTTAAGGTGGTATAACTGTTTTTTATACCTTGTGTCATCTGACTTTCTGAAGGATTACGTGCATACTAATAGACCCTGTTAGTTAACAGCCTGCATATCATTGCTGGAAACTGTGTCTAACAGATCTCTTTTCAAACTATCTGGAAATATACAGAGCTACGTCTATTTTTTTGGTTCTTCAGAATTATATACTGTAAATTGTTCTGGACTAATTTTATAAAGAGTTGCAAACTATTTTTGATCAGAACCCTGCTGAAAGTGTTTTGTGCCACCACCCTCTATTTTCTGCTGTGTCTTAAATTGGTATAACTGATGTTTACAGCTTGTGTGATCTGACTATCGGAAAGATTACTTGTATAATAATAGACTCTGTTAGTTAACAGCCTGCATATCATTGCTGGAACCTGTGTCTAACATAGTTCTTTTCAAACTATCTGGAAATATACAAAGCAAAGTTTATTTTTTTGGTTCTTCAGAATTGTGCACTGTAAATTGCTGCTGGACTAATTTTATTCAGACATGTGCACTGTTATTTTTTTATTCACTGTATAGATTTTCAGATCTCTGCTGAAAGTGTTTTGTCCCACCTCCCTCTATTTTCTGCTGTGTCTTAAGTTGGTATAACTGGTGTTTACAGCTTGTGTCATCTGACTATCTGAAGGATTACTTGCATAATAATAGACCCTGTTAGTTAACAGCCTGCATATCATGGTTGGAACATGTGTCTAACAGAGCTCTTTTTAAACCATCTGGAAATATAGAGAGCAAAGTATATGTTTTTGGTTCTTCAGAATTGTGTACTGTAAATTGTTGCTGCACTAATTTTATTCAGAGATGTGCACTGTTATTTTTTATTCACTGTATAGATTTTCAGATCTCTGCTGAAATTGGTTTATGCCACGTCCCTCTATTTTCTGCTGTGTCTTAAGTGGGTATAACTGGTGTTTACAGCTTGTGTCAACTGACTATCTGAAGCATTGCTTGCATAATAATAGACCCTGTTAGTTAACAGCCTGCATATCATTGCGGGAACCTGTGTCTAACAGAGCTCTTTTCAATCTATTTGGAAATATACAGAGTTAAGTATATTTTTTTGGTTCTTCAGAATTGTGTACTGTAAATTTTTGCTGGACTAAATTTATTCAAAGCTGCGCTGTATTTTTGATTCACTGTATAGTTTTATTCAGATCTCTGCTGCAAGTGTTTTGTGCCGCCACCCTCTATTTTCTGCTGTGTCTTAAGTTGGTATAACTGGTGTTTACAGCTTGTGTCATCTGACTATCTGTAGGATTGCTTGCATAATAATAGAACCTGTTAGCTAACAGCCTACATATCATTGCTGGAACCTGTCTCTATTAGAGCTCTTTTCAAACTATCTTGAAATAAATGGAGTTATGTATATTTTTTTAGTTCTTCAGAATTGTGTACTGTAAATTGTTGCTGAACTAATTTTATTCAGAGTTGTGCACTGCTATTTTTGATTCACTGTATAGTTTTTCAGATCTCTGCTGAAAGTCTTTGGTCCCACCTCCCTCTATTTTTTGCTGTGTCTTAAGGTGGTATAACTGTTTTTTATATCTTGTGTCATCTGACTATCTGAAGGATTACGTGCATACTAATAGACCCTGTTAGTCAACAGCCTGCATTTCTTTGCTGGAAACTGTTTCTAACAGAGCTCTTTTCAAACTATCTGGAAATATACAGAGCTACGTCTGTTTTTATTGGTTCTTCAGAATTGTGTACTGTAAATTGTTGCTGGACTAATTTTATAAAGAGTTGCACAGTATTTTTGATCAGATCCCTGCTGAAAGTGTTTTGTGCCACCACCCTTTATTTTCTGCTGTGTCTTAAGTGGGTATAACTGTTTTTTACAGCTTGTGTTATCTGACTATCTGAAGGTTTACTTGTATAATAATAGACCCTGTTAGTTAACAGCCTGCATATCATTCATGGAAACTGTGTCTAACAGAGCTCTTTTCAAACTATCTAGAAATATACAGAGCTAGGTATGTTTTTGGTTCTTCAGAAATGTGTACTGTAAATTGTTGCTGGACTAATTTTATTCAGAGTTGTGCAATGTTATTTTTATTCACTGTATAGATTTTCAGATCTCTGCTGAAAGTGTTTTGTCCCACCAGCTATATTTTCTGCTGTGTCTTACGTTGGTATAACTGGTGTTTACAGCTTGTGTCATCTGACTATCTGAAGGATTACTTGTATAATAATAGACCTGTTAGTTAACAGCCGGCATATCATGGCTAAAACATGTGTCTAAGAGAGTTCTTTTTATACCATCTGGAAATATACAGAGAAAAGTATATTTTTTAGTTCTTTAGAATTGTGTACTATAAACTGTTGCTGGACTAATTTTATTCAGAGATGTACACTATTTTTAATTAACTGTATAGTTTTTCATATCTCTGCTGAAAGTGTTTTGTCCAACTTCGTTCTATTTTCTGGTGTGTTTTAAGTTGGTGTGACTGTTTTTTACAGCTTGTTTCATCTGACTATCTGAAGGATTGCTTGCATAATAATAGACCCTGTTAGTTAACAGCCTACATATCATTGCTGGAACCTGTGTCTATTAGAGCTCTTTTCAAACTATCTGGAAATATACAGAGTTAAGTATATTTTTTTTAGTTCTTCAGAATTGTGTACTGTAAATTGTTGCTGGACTAATTTTTTTCAGAGTTGTGCACTGTTATTTTTGATTCACTGTACAGTTTTTCAGATCTCTGCTGACAGTGTTTTGTCCCACCTCCCCCTATTTTCTGCTCTGTCTTAAGTTGGTGTAACTGGTTTTACAGCTTGTGTCATCTGACTATCTGAAGGATTACTTGCATAGTAATAGACCCTGTTAGTTAACAGCCTGCATATCATTGCTGGATTCTGTGTATAACAGAGTTCTTTTCAAACTATCTGGAAATATACAGAGCTAAGTATATTATTTTGGTTCATCAGAATTGTGTACTGTAAATTTTTGCAGAACTAATTTTATTCTGTTGTGCACTGTTATTTTTATTCACTCTTTAGATTTTCAGATCTCTGCTAAAAGTATTTGTCCCACCTCCCTCTATTTTCTGCTGTGTCTTAAGTTGGTATAACTGTTTTTTGCAGCTTTTGTCATCTGACTATCTAAAGGATTACTTCATAATAATAGACCCTGTTAGTTACAATCCTGCATATCATTGCTGGAACATGTGTCTGACAGAGCGATTTTTAAACTATCTAGAAATATACAGAGCAATGTTTATTTTTTTGGTTCTTCAGAATTGTGTACTGTAAATTGTTGCTGGACTAATTTTATTCAATGTTCTCTACTGTTATTTTTGATTCACTCTATAGTTTTTCAGATCTCACTGAAAGTGTTTTGTCCCACCTCCCTATATTCTCTGCTGTGTCTTAAGTTGGTATAACTAGTTTTTACTGCATGTTTCATCTGACTATCTAAAGGATTAGTTGCATAATCATAGACCCTGTTAGTTAACAGCCTGCATATCATGGCTGGAACCTGTGTCTAACAGAGCTCTTTTCAAACTATCTGGAAATATGCAGAGCTAAGTATATTTTTTTGGTCTTCAGATTTCTGTACTGTAAATTGTTGCCGGAATAATTTTATTCAGATTTGTGCACTGTTATTTTTGATACACTGTATAGTTTTTCAGATCTCAGCAGAAAAGTGTTTTGTCCCACCTCCCTCTATTTTCTTGTGTTTCTTAAGTTGGTATAACTGTTTTTTACAGCTTATGTTATCTGACTATCTGAAGGATTTTCAGAGTTGCGCACTATTTTTGATTCACTGTATAATTTTTCAGATCTCTGCAGAAAAGTGTTTTGTCCCACCTCCCTCTATTTTCTTGTGTTTCTTAAGTTGGTATAACTGTTTTTTATAGCTTATGTCATCTGACTATCTGAAGGATTACTTGCATAATAATAGACCCTGTTAGTTAACAGACTGAATATCATTGCTGAAACTGTATCTAACAGAGCTTTTTTCAAACTATCTGGAAATATACAGAGCTAAGTATATTTTTTGGTTCTTCAGAACTGTGTACTGTACATTTTTGCAGGACTAATTTTATTCAGTTTTGCACTGTTATTTTTTATTCACTGTATAGATTTTCAGATCTCTGCTGAAAGTGTTTATCCCACCTCCCTCTATTTTCCGCTGTGTCTTAAGTTGGTATAACTGGTCTTTGCAGCTTGTGTCATCTGACTGTCTGAAGGATTACTTGTATAATAATATACCCTGTTAGTTAAAAGCCTGCATATCATTGCTGGAACATGTGTCTGACAGAGCACTTTTTAAACTATCTGGAAAGATACAAATCAAATTATATTTTTTTGGTTCTTCAGAATTGTGTACTGTAAATTGTTGCTGGACTAATTTTATTCAGAGTTGTACACTACTTGTTTTGATTCACTGTATAGCTTTTCAGATTTCACTAAAAGTGTTTTGTCCCACCTCTCTCTATTTTCTGCTGTGTCTTAAGTTGGTATAACTGTTTTTTACTGCTTGTGTCATCTGACTATGTGAAGGATTAGTTGCATAATCATAGACCCTGTAAGTTAAAAGCCTGCATATCACTGCTGGAACCTGTGTTACACAAAGCTCTTTTCAAACTATCTGGAAATATACAGAGCCAAGTATATTTTTGGTTCTTCAGAATTGTGTACTGTAAATTGTTGCTGGACTAATTTTATTCAGAGTTGTGCACTGCTATATTTGATTCACTGTATAGTTTTTCAGATCTCTGCTGAAGAGTTTTGTCCCAACTCCTCCTATTTTCTGCTGTGTCTTAAGTTGGTATAACTGGTTTTTACAGCTTGTGTCATCTGACTATCTGAAGGATTACTTGCATAATAATAGACCCTGTTAGTTAACAGCCTGCATATCATTGCTGGAACATGTGTCTAACAGAGCTCTTTTCAAACTATCTGGAAATATACAGAGCTAAGTATATGTTTTTGGTTCTTCAGAATTGTGTACTGTAAATTGTTGCTGGACTAATTTTATTCAGAGTTGTGCACTGTTATTTTTGATTCACTGTATAGATTTTCAGATCTCTGCTGAAAGTGTTTTGTCCCACCTCCTCTATTTTCTGCTGTGTCTTAAGTTGGTATAACTGGTGTTTACAGCTTGTGTCATCTGACTATCTGAAGGATTACTTGCATAATAATAGACCCTGTTAGTTAACAGCCTGCATATCATTGCTGGAACCTGTGTCTAACAGAGCTCTTTTCAAACTATCTGGAAATATACAGAGCTAAGTATATTTTTTGGTTCTTCAGAATTGTGTACTGTAAATTGTTGCTGGACTAATTTTATTCAGAGTTGTGCACTGTTATTTTTGATTCACTGTATAGTTTTTCAGATCTCTGCTGAAAGTGTTTTGTCCCACCTCCCCCTATTTTCTGCTGTGTCTTAAGTTGGTATAACTGGTGTTTACAGCTTGTGTCATCTGACTATCTGAAGGATTACTTGCATAAAAATAGACCCTGTTAGTTAACAGCCTGCATATCATTGCTGGAACCTGTGTCTAAGAGCTCTTTTCAAACTATCTGGAAATATACAGAGCTAAGTATATTTTTTGGTTCTTCAGAATTGTGTACTGTAAATTGTTGCTGGACTAATTTTATTCAGAGTTGTGCACTGTTATTTTTGATTCACTGTATAGTTTTTCAGATCTCTGCTGAAAGTGTTTTGTCCCACCTCCCCTATTTTCTGCTGTGTCTTAAGTTGGTATAACTGGTTTTTACAGCTTGTGTCATCTGACTATCTGAAGGATTACTTGCATAAAAATAGACCCTGTTAGTTAACAGCCTGCATATCATTGCTGGAACCTGTGTCTAACAGAGCTCTTTTCAAACTATCTGGAAATATACAGAGCTAAGTATATTTTTTGGTTCTTCAGAATTGTGTACTGTAAATTGTTGCTGGACTAATTTTATTCAGAGTTGTGCACTGTTATTTTTGATTCACTGTATAGTTTTTCAGATCTCTGCTGAAAGTGTTTTGTCCCACCTCCCCTATTTTCTGCTGTGTCTTAAGTTGGTATAACTGTTTTTACAGCTTGTGTCATCTGACTATCTGAAGGATTACTTGCATAAAAATAGACCCTGTTAGTTAACAGCCTGCATATCATTGCTGGAACCTGTGTCTAACAGAGCTCTTTTCAAACTATCTGGAAATATACAGAGCTAAGTATATCTTTTTGGTTCTTCAGAACTGTGTACTGTAAATTGTTGCTGGACTAATTTTGTTTAGAGTTGTGCACTTTTATTTTTGATTCACTGTATAGTTTTTCAGATCTCTGCTGAAGAGTTTTGTCCCAACTCCTCCTATTTTCTGCTGTGTCTTAAGTTGGTATAACTGGTTTTTACAGCTTGTGTCATCTGACTATCTGAAGGATTACTTGCATAAAAATAGACCCTGTTAGTTAACAGCCTGCATATCATTGCTGGAACCTGTGTCTAACAGAGCTCTTTTCAAACTATCTGGAAATATACAGAGCTAAGTATATTTTTGGTTCTTCAGAATTGTGTACTGTAAATTGTTGCTGGACTAATTTTATTCAGAGTTGTGCACTGTTATTTTTGATTCACTGTATAGTTTTTCAGATCTCTGCTGAAAGTGTTTTGTCCCACTTCCCCCTATTTTCTGCTGTGTCTTAAGTTGATATAACTGTTTTTTCAGCTTGTGTCATCTGACTATCTGAAGGATTACTTGCATAAAAATAGACCCTGTTAGTTAACAGCCTGCATATCATTGCTGGAACCTGTGTCTAACAGAGCTCTTTTCAAACTATCTGGAAATATACAGAGCTAAGTATATTTTTTGGTTCTTCAGAATTGTGTACTGTAAATTGTTGCTGGACTAATTTTGTTTAGAGTTGTGCAGTGTTATTTTTGATTCACTGTATAGTTTTTCAGATCTCTGCTGAAGAGTTTTGTCCCACCTCCTCCTATTTTCTGCTGTGTCTTAAGTTGATATAACTGTTTTTTCAGCTTGTGTCATCTGACTATCTGAAGGATTACTTGCATAATAATAGACCCTGTTAGTTAACAGCCTGCATATCATTGCTGGAACCTGTGTCTAACAGAGCTCTTTTCAAACTATCTGGAAATATACAGAGCTAAGTATATTTTTTGGTTCTTCAGAATTGTGTACTGTAAATTGTTGCTGGACTAATTTTATTCAGAGTTGTGCACTGTTATTTTTGATTCACTGTATAGATTTTCAGATCTCTGCTGAAAGTGTTTTGTCCCACCTCCTTCTATTTTCTTCTGTGTCTTAAGTTGGTATAACTGGTTTTTACAGCTTGTGTCATCTGACTATCTGAAGGATTACTTGCATAATAATAGACCCTGTTAGTTAACAGCCTGCATATCATTGCTGGAACCTGTGTCTAACAGAGCTCTTTTAAACTATCTGGAAATATACAGAGCTAAGTATATTTTTGGTTCTTCAGAATTGTGTACTGTAAATTGTTGCTGGACTAATTTTATTCAGAGTTGTGCACTGTTATTTTTGATTCACTGTATAGTTTTCAGATCTCTGCTGAAAGTGTTTTGTCCCACCTCCCCCTATTTTCTGCTGTGTCTTAAGTTGGTATAACTGGTTTTTACAGCTTGTGTCATCTGACTATCTGAAGGATTACTTGCATAATAATAGACCCTGTTAGTTAACAGCCTGCATATCATTGCTGGAACCTGTGTCTAACAGAGCTCTTTTCAAACTATCTGGAAATATACAGAGCTAAGTATATTTTTTGGTTCTTCAGAATTGTGTACTGTAAATTGTTGCTGGACTAATTTTATTCAGAGTTGTGCACTGTTATTTTTGATTCACTGTATAGTTTTTCAGATCTCTGCTGAAAGTGTTTTGTCCCACCTCCCCCTATTTTCTGCTGTGTCTTAAGTTGGTATAACTGTTTTTTACAGCTTGTGTCATCTGACTATCTGAAGGATTACTTGCATAAAAATAGACCCTGTTAGTTAACAGCCTGCATATCATTGCTGGAACCTGTGTCTAAGAGCTCTTTTCAAACTATCTGGAAATATACAGAGCTAAGTATATTTTTGGTTCTTCAGAATTGTGTACTGTAAATTGTTGCTGGACTAATTTTATTCAGAGTTGTGCACTGTTATTTTTGATTCACTGTATAGTTTTTCAGATCTCTGCTGAAAGTGTTTTGTCCCACCTCCTACTATTTTCTGCTGTGTCTTAAGTTGGTATAACTGTTTTTACAGCTTGTGTCATCTGACTATCTGAAGGATTACTTGCATAAAAATAGACCCTGTTAGTTAACAGCCTGCATATCATTGCTGGAACCTGTGTCTAACAGAGCTCTTTTCAAACTATCTGGAAATATACAGAGCTAAGTATATTTTTTTGGTTCTTCAGAATTGTGTACTGTAAATTGTTGCTGGACTAATTTTATTCAGAGTTGTGCACTGTTATTTTAGAATCACTGTATAGTTTTTCAGACCTCTGCTGAAAGTGTTTAGTCCCACCTCCCTCTATTTTCTGCTGTGTCTTAAGTTGGTATAACTGTTTTTACAGCTTGTGTCATCTGACTATCTGAAGGATTACTTGCATAATAATAGACCCTGTTAGTTAACAGCCTGCATATCATTGCTGGAACCTGTGTCTAACAGAGCTCTTTTCAAACTATCTGGAAATATACAGAGCTAAGTATATTTTTTGGTTCTTCAGAATTGTGTACTGTAAATTGTTGCTGGACTAATTTTATTCAGAGTTGTGCACTGTTATTTTTGATTCACTGTATAGTTTTTCAGATCTCTGCTGAAAGTGTTTTGTCCTACTTCCCTATTTTCTGCTGTGTCTTAAGTTGGTATAACTGGTTTTTACAGCTTGTGTCATCTGACTATCTGAAGGATTACTTGCATAAAAATAGACCCTGTTAGTTAACAGCCTGCATATCATTGCTGGAACCTGTGTCTAACAGAGCTCTTTTCAAACTATCTGGAAATATACAGAGCTAAGTATATTTTTGGTTCTTCAGAATTGTGTACTGTAAATTGTTGCTGGACTAATTTTATTCAGAGTTGTGCACTGTTATTTTTGATTCACTGTATAGTTTTTCAGATCTCTGCTGAAAGTGTTTTGTCCCACCTCCTCCTATTTTCTGCTGTGTCTTAAGTTGATATAACTGTTTTTTCAGCTTGTGTCATCTGACTATCTGAAGGGTTACTTGCATAAAAATAGACCCTGTTAGTTAACAGCCTGCATATCATTGCTGGAACCTGTGTCTAACAGAGCTCTTTTCAAACTATCTGGAAATATACAGAGCTAAGTATATTTTTGGTTCTTCAGAATTGTGTACTGTAAATTGTTGCTGGACTAATTTTATTCAGAGTTGTGCACTGTTATTTTTGATTCACTGTATAGTTTTTCAGATCTCTGCTGAAAGTGTTTTGTCCCACCTCCCCCTATTTTCTGCTGTGTCTTAAGTTGGTATAACTGGTTTTACAGCTTGTGTCATCTGACTATCTGAAGGATTACTTGCATAATAATAGACCCTGTTAGTTAACAGCCTGCATATCATTGCTGGAACCTGTGTCTAACAGAGCTCTTTTCAAACTATCTGGAAATATACAGAGCTAAGTATATTTTTTTGGTTCTTCAGAATTGTGTACTGTAAATTGTTGCTGGACTAATTTTATTCAGAGTTGTGCACTGTTATTTTTGATTCACTGTATAGTTTTTCAGATCTCTGCTGAAAGTGTTTTGTCCCACCTCCCTCTATTTTCTGCTGTGTCTTAAGTTGGTATAACTGGTTTTTACAGCTTGTGTCATCTGACTATCTGAAGGATTACTTGCATAATAATAGACCCTGTTAGTTAACAGCCTGCATATCATTGCTGGAACCTGTGTCTAACAGAGCTCTTTTCAAACTATCTGGAAATATACAGAGCTAAGTATATTTTTTGGTTCTTCAGAATTGTGTACTGTAAATTGTTGCTGGACTAATTTTATTCAGAGTTGTGCACTGTTATTTTTGATTCACTGTATAGTTTTTCAGATCTCTGCTGAAAGTGTTTTGTCCCACCTCCCTCTATTTTCTGCTGTGTCTTAAGTTGGTATAACTGGTTTTTACAGCTTGTGTCATCTGACTATCTGAAGGATTACTTGCATAATAATAGACCCTGTTAGTTAACAGCCTGCATATCATTGCTGGAACCTGTGTCTAACAGAGCTCTTTTCAAACTATCTGGAAATATACAGAGCTAAGTATATTTTTTGGTCTTCAGATTTGTGTACTGTAAATTGTTGCTGGACTAATTTTATTCAGAGTTGTGCACTGTTATTTTTGATTCACTGTATAGTTTTTCAGATCTCTGCTGAAAGTGTTTTGTCCCACCTCCCTCTATTTTCTGCTGTGTCTTAAGTTGGTATAACTGTTTTTACAGCTTGTGTCATCTGACTATCTGAAGGATTACTTGCATAATAATAGACCCTGTTAGTTAACAGCCTGCATATCATTGCTGGAACCTGTGTCTAACAGAGCTCTTTTCAAACTATCTGGAAATATACAGAGCTAAGTATATTTTTGGTTCTTCAGAATTGTGTACTGTAAATTGTTGCTGGACTAATTTTATTCAGAGTTGTGCACTGCTGTTTTTGATTCACTGGATAGTTTTTCAGATCTCTGCTGAAAGTGTTTTGTCCCACCTCCTCTTCTTTTCAGCTGTGTCTTAAGTTGGTATAACAGGTTTTTACAGCTTGTATCATCTGACTATCTGAAGGATTACTTGCATAAAAATAGACCCTGTTAGTTAACAGCCTGCATATCATTGCTGGAACCTGTGTCTAACAGAGCTCTTTTCAAACTATCTGGAAATATACAGAGCTAAGTATATTTTTTGGTTCTTCAGAATTGTGTACTGTAAATTGTTGCTGGACTAATTTTGTTTAGAGTTGTGCAGTGTTATTTTTGATTCACTGTATAGTTTTTCAGATCTCTGCTGAAGAGTTTTGTCCCACCTCCTCCTATTTTCTGCTGTGTCTTAAGTTGGTATAACTGTTTTTTCAGCTTGTGTCATCTGACTATCTGAAGGATTACTTGCATAATAATAGACCCTGTTAGTTAACAGCCTGCATATCATTGCTGGAACCTGTGTCTAACAGAGCTCTTTTCAAACTATCTGGAAATATACAGAGCTAAGTATATTTTTGGTTCTTCAGAATTGTGTACTGTAAATTGTTGCTGGACTAATTTTATTCAGAGTTGTGCACTGTTATTTTGATTCACTGTATAGTTTTTCAGATCTCTGCTGAAAGTGTTTTGTCCCACCTCCCTCTATTTTCTGCTGTGTCTTAAGTTGGTATAACTGTTTTTTACAGCTTGTGTCATCTGACTATCTGAAGGATTACTTGCATAATAATAGACCCTGTTAGTTAACAGCCTGCATATCATTGCTGGAACCTGTGTCTAACAGAGCTCTTTTCAAACTATCTGGAAATATACAGAGCTAAGTATATTTTTTGGTTCTTCAGAATTGTGTACTGTAAATTGTTGCTGGACTAATTTTATTCAGAGTTGTGCACTGTTATTTTTGATTCACTGTATAGTTTTTCAGATCTCTGCTGAAAGTGTTTTGTCCCACCTCCATCTATTTTCTGCTGTGTCTTAAGTTGGTATAACTGGTGTTTACAGCTTGTGTCATCTGACTATCTGAAGGATTACTTGCATAATAATAGACCCTGTAAGTTAACAGCCCGCATATCATTGCTGGAACCTTTGTCTAACAGAGTTCTTTTCAAGCTATCTGGAAATATATAGAGCTAGGTATATTTTTTTGGTTCTTCAGAATTGTGTACTGTAAATTGTTGCTGGACTAATTTTATTCAGAGTTGTGCACTGTTATTTTGCATTCACTCTATAGATTATCAGATCTCTGCTGAAAGTGTTTGTCCCACCTCCCTATATTTTCTGCTTTGTATTAAGTTGTTATAAC
>NC_056736.1:160041042-160056042 GCF_019279795.1 Protopterus annectens
GGCTTTTTTTCTAAAGTTGGTATAACTGGTTATTGCAGCTTGTGTCATCTGACTATATGAAGGATTACTTCCATTATAATAGACCCTGTTAGTTAACAGCCTGCATATCATTGCTGGAACCTGTGTCTAACAGAGCTCTTTTAAACTACAGAGAAATACACAGAGTTAAGTATATTTTTGGTGCTTCAGAATTGTATACTGTAAATTGTAGCTGGACTAATTTTATTCAGAGTTGTGCACTATTTTGATTGACTCTATAGTTTTCAGATCTCTGCTGAAAGTATTTTTTCATATCTCCCTCTATTTTCGGCTGTGTCTTACATTGGTATAATTGTTTTTTACAGCTTGTGTCATCTGACTCTCTGAAGCATTATTTGCATAATAATAAACCCTGTTAGTTAATAGCCTGCATATCATTGCTGGAACAGATGTCTAACAGAGCCATTTTTAAACTATCTGGAAATATACAGAGCTAAGTATATATATTTTTGGTTCTTCCCAATTGTGTCCTGTATATTGTTGCTGGGCTAATTTTATTTAGAGTTGTGCACTGTTATTTTTGATTCACTTTATTGTTTTTCAGATCTCTGCTGAAAGTGTTTTGTCCCACCTCCCTCTATTTTCTGCTGTGCCTTAAGTTGGTATAACTGTTTTTTACAGCTTGTGTCATCTGACTTTCTGAAGGATTATATGCAAAATAATAGACCCTGTTAGTTAACAGCATACATATCATATCTGGAACATGTGTCTAACAGAGCTCTTTTAAACAATAGGGAAATATAAAGAGTTAAGTATTTTTTTGTGATTCAGAATTGTATACTGTAAATTGCAGCTGGATTAATTTTATTCAGAGTTGTGCACTATTTTTGATTCACTGTATAGTTTTTCAGATCTCTGCTGAAAGGATTTTTTCGTATCTCCCTCCATTTTTGGCTGTGTCTTACATTGGTATAACTGTTTTTTACAGCTTGTGTCATCTGACTTTATGAAGGATTACTTGCATAATAATAGACCGTGTTAGTTAACAACCTGCAAATCATGTCTGAAACCTGTGTCTAACAGAGATCTTTTAAACTATCTGAAAATATACAGAGTTAAGTTTATATATTTTTTTGGTTCTTTAGAACTGTGTACTGTAAATTGTTGCTGGACTCATTTTATTCATAGTTGTGCACAGTTATTTTTGATTCACTGTATAGTTTTTCAGATCTCTGCTGAAAGTGTTTTGTCCAACTCCCTTTATTTTCTGCTGTGTCTTAAGTTGGTATAACTGTTTTTTTACAGCCTGTGTTAATTGACTCTCTGAAGCATTACTTGCATCATAATAGACCATGTTAGTTAACAGTCTGCATATCATTGCTGGAACATATGTCTAAAAGAGCTCTTTTTAAACTATCTGGAAATATACAGAGCTAAGTATATATTTTTGGTTCTTCAGAATTGCGTCCTGTAAATTGTTGCTGGACTAATTTTATTTAGAGTTGTGCACTGTTATTTTTGATTCACAGTATAGTTTTTCAGAGATCTGCTGAAAGTGTTTTGTCCCACCACCCTCTATTTTCTGCTGTGTCTTAAGTTGGTATAACTGTTTTGCAGCTTGTGTCATGTGACTATCTGAAGGATTACTTGCATAATAATACACCGTGCTAGCTAACAGCATGCATATCATTGCTGGAACCTGTGTCTAATAGAGGTATTTTCAAACTATCTGGAAATATACAGAGCTAAATATATATTTTTTTGGTTTTTCAGAATTGTGTAAAGTAAATTGTTGCTGAACTAATTTTTTCTCATAGTTGTGCATGGTTATATTTGATTCACTGTATGGTTTTTCAGATCTCTGCTGAACGTTTTCTGTCCCACCTCCTTCTATTTTCTGCTGTGTCTTAAGTTGGTATAACTGTTTTTTACAGCTTGTGTCATTTGACTATCTGAAGGATTACTTTCATAACAGTAGACCCTGTTGGTTAACAGCCTGCATATCATTGCTGGAACCTGTGTCTAACAGATCTCTTTTCATACTGTATGGAAATATACAGAGCTAAGTATATTTTTTTGGTTCTTCAGAATTGTATACTGTAAATTTTTATTGGACTAATTTTATTCAGAGTTTTGCACTGTTATTATAGATTCAATGTATAGATTTTCAGATCTGTGCCTAAAGTTTTTTGTCCCACGTCCCTCTTTTTTCTGCAGTGTCTTAAGTTGGTATAACAGTTTTTTGCAGCTTGTGTCGTCTGACTATCTGAAAAATTGCTTGCATAATAATAGACCCTGTTAGTTATCCTGCATATCATTGCTGCAACATATGTCTAACTGCTCTTTTTAAACTATCTGGAAATATACAGAGCTAAGTTTATATTTTTGGTTTTTCAGAATTGTGTACTGTAAACTGTTGCTGGACTAATTTTATTTAGAGTTGTGCACTTTTATTTTAGATTCACTGTATTGTTTTTAGATCTATGTTGAAAGTGTTTGGTTTCACCTTCCTTTATTTTCTGCTATGTCTTAAGTTGGTATAACTGTTTTTTTACACCTTGTGTCATCTGACTATCTGAAGGTTTATTTGCATAATAGTAGACCCTGTTAGTTAACGGCCTGCATATCATTGCTGGAACCTTTGTCTAACAGAGCTCTTTTTAAACTATCTGGAAATATACCGAGCAAAGTATATATTTTTTATTCTTCAGAATTGTGTACTGTAAATTATTACACTAATTATATTCAGAGTTCTGCACTGTTATTTTTTATTCAATGTATAGACTTTCAGATCTCTGCTAAAAGTGTTTTGCCCCACCGCCCTATTTTTCTGCTGAGACTTAAGTTGGTCTAACTGTTTTTTACAGCTTGTATCATCTGACTTTCTGAAGGATTACTTGCATAATAATAGACTCTGTTAGTTAACAGCCTGCATATCATTGCTAGAACATGTGTCTAATAGAGCTCTTTTTAAACTATCTGGAAATATACAGAGGGTAGTATATATTTTTTGGTTCTTCAGAATTGTGTACTGTAAATTGTTGCTGGACTAATTTTATTCCGAGTTGTGCACTACCATTTTTGATTCATTATATAGTTTTTCAGATCTGTGCTGAAAGTATTTTGTCCCAACTAGTTCTATTTTCTGCTGTGTCTTAAGTTGGTATAACTTGTTTTTACAACTTGTGTCATCTGTCTATCTGAAGGATTACTTTCATAATAATAGACCCTATTAGTTAACAGCCTGAATATCATTGCTAGAACCTGTTTCTATCAGAGCTCTTTTCAAACTATCTGGAAATATACAGAGCTAAGTACATGTGTTTGGTTCTTCAGAATTGTGTACTGTAAATTGTTGCAGTGTTATTTTTGATTTACTGTATAGTTTTTCAGGTCTCTGCTGAAAGTGTTTTATCCGACCGCCTTCTATTTTCGGCTGTGTCTTAAGTTGCTATAACTGGTTTTTATAGCTTGTATCATCTGACTTTCTGAAGTATTACTTGCAAAATTATAGACCCTACTAGTTAACAGCTTGCATATCATGTCTGGAACCTGTGACTAACAGAGCTCTTTTAAACTATCTGGAAATATACAGAGTTATGTATATTTTTTGGGTTCTTCAGAATTGTGTACTGTAAACTGTTGCTGGACTAATTTTATTCAGAGTTGTGCACCCTTATTTTTGATTCACTTTATAGTTTTTCAGATCTCTTCTGAAAGTTTTTTGTCTCACCTCCCTCTTTTTTTTTGCTGTGTTTTAAGTTGGTATAACTGGTTATTGCAGCTTGTGTCATCTGACTATATGAAGGATTACTTCCATTATAATAGACCCTGTTAGTTAACAGCCTGCATATCATTGCTGGAACCTGTGTCTAAAAGAGCTCTTTTCAAACTATCTAGAAATACACAGAGTTAAGTATATTTTTGGTGCTTCAGAATTGTATACTGTAAATTGTAGCTGGACTAATTTTATTCAGAGTTGTGCACTATTTTGATTGACTGTATAGTTTTTCAGATCTCTGCTGAAAGGATTTTTTCGTATCTCCCTCCATTTTCGGCTGTGTCTTACATTGGTATAACTGGTTTTTACAGCTTGTGTCATCTGACTTTATGAAGGATTACTTGCATAATAATAGACCGTGTTAGTTAACAACCTGCAAATCATGTCTGAAACCTGTGTCTAACAGAGATCTTTTAAACTATCTGAAAATATACAGAGTTAAGTTTATATATTTTTTTGGTTCTTTAGAATTGTGTACTGTAAATTGTTGCTGGACTCATTTTATTCATAGTTGTGCACAGTTATTTTTGATTCACTGTATAGTTTTTCAGATCTCTGCTGAAAGTGTTTTGTCCAACTCCCTTTATTTTCTGCTGTGTCTTAAGTTGGTATAACTGTTTTTTTACAGCCTGTGTTAATTGACTCTCTGAAGCATTACTTGCATCATAATAGACCATGTTAGTTAACAGTCTGCATATCATTGCTGGAACATAGCTTTTTTAAAACTATCTGGAAATATACAGAGCTAAGTATATATTTTTGGTTCTTCAGAATTGTGTCCTGTAAATTGTTGCTGGACTAATTTTATTTAGAGTTGTGCACTATTTTTGATTGACTCTATAGTTTTTCAGATCTCTGCTGAAAGTATTTTTTCATATCTCCCTCTATTTTAGGCTGTGTCTTACATTGGTATAATTGTTTTTTACAGCTTGTGTCATCTGTCTTTCTGAAGGATTACTTGCATAACAATAGACCCTGTTAGTTAACAGCCTGCATATCATGTCTGGAAGCTGTGTCTAACAGAACTCTTTTCAAACTATCTGGAAATACACAGAGCTAAGTATATTTGTTTGTTTCTTCAGAATTGTGTACTGTAAATTGTTGCTGGACTAATTTCTTTTAGAGTTGTGCACCGTTATTTTGGATTCACTGTATACATTTTCAGATCTCTTCTGAAAGTTTTTTGTCCCACCTCCTCTTTTTCTGCTGTGTTTTAAGTTGGTATAACTGGTTATTGCAGCTTGTGTCATCTGACTATATGAAGGATTACTTCCATTATAATAGACTCTGTTAGTTAACAGCCTGCATATCATGTCTGGAACATGTGTCTAACAGAGCTCTTTTCAAACTATCTAGACATATACAGAGCTAAGTATATTTCCTTGGTTCTTCAGAATTGTGTATTGTAAATAGTTGCTGGACTATTTTTATTCAGAGTTGTGAACTGTTATTTTAGAATCACAGTATAGTTTTACAGATCGCTGCTCAAAGTGTTTTGTCAGACCTCCCTCTATATTCTGCTGTGTCTTAAGTTGGTATAACTATTTTTTACAGCTTGTGTCATCTGACTCTCTGAAGCATTACTTGCATAATAATAAACCCTGTTAGTTAATAGCCTGCATATCATTGCTGGAACAGATGTCTAACAGAGCCATTTTTAAACTATCTGGAAATATACAGAGCTAAGTATATATATTTTTGGTTCTTCCCAATTGTGTCCTGTATATTGTTGCTGGACTAATTTTATTTAGAGTTGTGCACTGTTATTTTTGATTCACTGTATTGTTTTTCAGATCTCTGCTGAAAGTGTTTTGTCCCACCTCCCTCTATTTTCTGCTGTGCCTTAAGTTGGTATAACTGTTTTTTACAGCTTGTGTCATCTGACTTTCTGAAGGATTACATGCAAAATAATAGACCCTGTTAGTTAACAGCCTACATATCATATCTGGAACATGTGTCTAACAGAGCTCTTTTAAACAATAGGGAAATATACAGAGGTAAGTATTTTTTCTGCTTCCGAATTGTGTACTGTAAATTGTAGCTGGATTAATTTTATTCAGAGTTGTGCACTATTTTTGATTCACTGTATAGTTTTTCAGATCTCTGCTGAAAGGATTTTTTCGTATCTCCCTCCATTTTGGCTGTGTCTTACATTGGTATAATTGTTTTTTACAGCTTGTGTCATCTGACTTTATGAAGGATTACTTGCATAATAATAGACCGTGTTAGTTAACAACCTGCAAATCATGTCTGAAACCTGTGTCTAACAGAGATCTTTTAAACTATCTGAAAATATACAGAGTTAAGTTTATATATTTTTTGGTTCTTTAGAATTGTGTACTGTAAATTGTTGTTGGACTCATTTTATTCATAGTTGTGCACTGTTATTTTTGATTCACTGTATAGTTTTTCAGATCTCTGCTGAAAGTGTTTTGTCTAACTCCCTTTATTTTCTGCTGTGTCTTAAGTTGGTATAACTATTTTTTACAGCCTGTGTTAATTGACTCTCTGAAGCATTACTTGCATCATAATAGACCATGTTAGTTAACAGTCTGCATATAATTGCTGGAACATATGTCTAACAGAGCTCTTTTTAAACTATCTGGAAATATACAGAGCTAAGTATATATTTTTGGTTCTTCAGAATTGTGTCCTGTAAATTGTTGCTGGACTAATTTTATTTAGAGTTGTGCACTGTTATTTTTGATTCACAGTATAGTTTTTCAGAGATCTGCTGAAAGTGTTTTGTCCCACCACCCTCTATTTTCTGCTGTTTCTTAAGTTGGTATAACTGTTTTTACAGCTTGTGTCATATGACTATCTGAAGGATTACTTGCATAGTAATAGACCGTGCTAGCTAACAGCATGCATATCATTGCTGGAACCCTGTGTCTAATAGAGGTATTTTCAAACTATCTTGACATATACAGAGCTAAGTATATTTGTTTGGTTCTTCAGAATTGTGTACCGCAAATAGTAGCTGGACTATTTTTATTTAAGATTGTGCACTGTTATTTTAGATTCACTGTATAGTTTTTAATATCTGTGTTGCAAGTGTTTGGTCCCACCTCCCTCTATTTCCTGCTTTGTCTTAAGTTGGTATAACTGCTTTTTACAGCTTGTGTCATCTAACTATCTGAAAGATTACTTGCATAATAATAGACCTTGTTAGTTAAAAGCCTGTATTTCATTGCTGGAAAATGTGTCTAGCAGAGCTCTTTTTAAACTATCTGGAAATTAACAGAGCAAAGTATATTGTTAGTTGTTTAGAATTGTGCACTGTAAATTGTTTCTGGACTAATTTTATTCAGAGTTGTGCACTGTTATGTTTGATTCACTGTATAGATTTTCAGATCTCTGCTGAAAGTTTGTCCCACCCCCCCCTATTTTCTGTGTCTTAAGTTGGTAAAACTCATTTTTGCAGCTTGTGTCATCTGACTATCTGAAGGTTTACTTGCATAATAATATACACTGTTAGTTAACAGCCTGCATATCATTGCTTGAACCTATCTATAACAGAGCTCTTTTCAAACTATCTGGAAATACACAGAGCTAAGTATATTTGTTTGTTTCTTCAGAATTGTGTACTGTAAATTGTTGCTGGACTAATTTTTTTTAGAGTTGTGTACTGTTATTTTTGATTCATTGTATAGATTTTAAGATCTCTTCTGAAAGTTTTTTGTCCCACCTCCCTCTTTTTTCTGCTGTGTTTTAAGTTGGTATAACTGGTTATTGCAGCTTGTGTCATCTGACTATATGAAGGATTACTTCCATTATAATAGACCCTGTTAGTTAACAGCCTGCATATCATTGCTGGAACCTGTGTCTTACAGAGCTCTTTTCATACTATCTAGAGATATACAGAGCTAAGTATATTTCTTTGGTTCTTCAGAATTGTGTACTGTAAATTGTTGCTGGACTATTTTTATTCAGAGTTATGCACTGTTATTTTTGATTCACAGTATAGTTTTTCAGATCTCTGCTGAAAGTGTTTTGTCCCACCTCCCTCTATTTTCTGCTGAGTCTAAAGTTGGTATAACTGTTTTTTTATAGCTTGTGTCATCTGAATTTCTGAAAGATTATTTCCAAAATAATAGACCCTGTTAGTTAACAGCCTGCATATCATTGCTGGAACCTGTGTCTAACAGAGCTCTTTTAAACTATAGAGAAATACACAGAGGTAAGTATTTTTTTGTGCTTCAGAATTGTGTACTGTAAATTGTAGCTGGATTAATTTTATTCAGAGTTGTGCACTATTTTTGATTCACTGTATAGTTTTTCAGATCTCTGCTGAAAAGATTTTTTCGTATCTCCCTCCATTTTCGGCTGTGTCTTACATTGGTATAACTGGTTTTTACAGCTTGTGTCATCTGACTTTATGAAGGATTACTTGCATAATAATAGACCGTGTTAGTTAACAAGCTGCAAATCATGTCTGAAACCTGTGTCTAACAGAGATCTTTTAAACTATCTGAAAATATACAGAGTTAAGTTTATATATTTTTTTGGTTCTTTAGAATTGTGTACTGTAAATTGTTGCTGGACTCATTTTATTCATAGTTGTGCACTGTTATTTTTGATTCACTGTATAGTTTTTCAGATCTCTGCTGAAAGTGTTTTGTCCAACTCCCTTTATTTTCTGCTGTGTCTTAAGTTGTTATAACTGTTTTTTTACAGCCTGTGTTAATTGACTCTCTGAAGCATTACTTGCATCATAATAGACCATGTTAGTTAACAGTCTGCATATCATTGCTGGAACATAGCTTTTTTAAAACTATCTGGAAATATACAGAGCTAAGTATATATTTTTGGTTCTTCAGAATTGTGTCCTGTAAATTGTTGCTGGACTAATTTTATTTAGAGTTGTGCACTATTTTTGATTGACTCTATAGTTTTTCAGATCTCTGCTGGAAGTATTTTTTCATATCTCCCTCTATTTTAGGCTGTGTCTTACGTTGGTATAATTGTTTTTTACAGCTTGTGTCATCTGACTTTCTGAAGGATTACTTGCATAACAATAGACCCTGTTAGTTAACAGCCTGCATATCATGTCTGGAAGCTGTGTCTAACAGAACTCTTTTCAAACTATCTGGAAATACACAGAGCTAAGTATATTTGTTTGTTTCTTCAGAATTGTGTACTGTAAATTGTTGCTGGACTAATTTCTTTTAGAGTTGTGCACCGTTATTTTGGATTCACTGTATACATTTTCAGATCTCTTCTGAAAGTTTTTTGTCCCACCTCCCTCTTTTTTCTGCTGTGTTTTAAGTTGGTATAACTGGTTATTGCAGCTTGTGTCATCTGACTATATGAAGGATTACTTCCATTATAATAGACTCTGTTAGTTAACAGCCTGCATATCATGTCTGGAACATGTGTCTAACAGAGCTCTTTTCAAACTATCTAGACATATACAGAGCTAAGTATATTTCCTTGGTTCTTCAGAATTGTATACTACAAATTGTTGCTGGACTATTTTTATTCAGAGTTGTGCACTGTTATTTTTGATTCACAGTATAGTTTTTAAGATCTCTGCTGAAAGTGTTTTGTCCCACCTCCTTCTATTTTCTGCTGTGTCTTAAGTTGGTATAACTATTTTTTACAGCTTGTGTCATCTGACTCTCTGAAGCATTACTTGCATAATAATAAACCCTGTTAGTTAATAGCCTGCATATCATTGCTGGAACAGATGTCTAACAGAGCCATTTTTAAACTATCTGGAAATATACAGAGCTAAGTATATATATTTTTGGTTCTTCCCAATTGTGTCCTGTATATTGTTGCTGGACTAATTTTATTTAGAGTTGTGCACTGTTATTTTTGATTCACTGTATTGTTTTTCAGATCTCTGCTGAAAGTGTTTTGTCCCACCTCCCTCTATTTTCTGCTGTGCCTTAAGTTGGTATAACTGTTTTTTACAGCTTGTGTCATCTGACTTTCTGAAGGATTACATGCAAAATAATAGACCCTGTTAGTTAACAGCCTACATATCATATCTGGAACATGTGTCTAACAGAGCTCTTTTAAACAATAGGGAAATATACAGAGGTAAGTATTTTTTCTGCTTCCGAATTGTGTACTGTAAATTGTAGCTGGATTAATTTTATTCAGAGTTGTGCACTATTTTTGATTCACTGTATAGTTTTTCAGATCTCTGCTGAAAGGATTTTTTCGTATCTCCCTCCATTTTTGGCTGTGTCTTACATTGGTATAATTGTTTTTTACAGCTTGTGTCATCTGACTTTATGAAGGATTACTTGCATAATAATAGACCGTGTTAGTTAACAACCTGCAAATCATGTCTGAAACCTGTGTCTAACAGAGATCTTTTAAACTATCTGAAAATATACAGAGTTAAGTTTATATATTTTTTTGGTTCTTTAGAATTGTGTACTGTAAATTGTTGCTGGACTCATTTTATTCATAGTTGTGCACTGTTATTTTTGATTCACTGTATAGTTTTTCAGATCTCTGCTGAAAGTGTTTTGTCTAACTCCCTTTATTTTCTGCTGTGTCTTAAGTTGGTATAACTATTTTTTACAGCCTGTGTTAATTGACTCTCTGAAGCATTACTTGCATCATAATAGACCATGTTAGTTAACAGTCTGCATATAATTGCTGGAACATATGTCTAACAGAGCTCTTTTTAAACTATCTGGAAATATACAGAGCTAAGTATATATTTTTGGTTCTTCAGAATTGTGTCCTGTAAATTGTTGCTGGACTAATTTTATTTAGAGTTGTGCACTGTTATTTTTGATTCACAGTATAGTTTTTCAGAGATCTGCTGAAAGTGTTTTGTCCCACCACCCTCTATTTTCTGCTGTTTCTTAAGTTGGTATAACTGTTTTTACAGCTTGTGTCATATGACTATCTGAAGGATTACTTGCATAGTAATAGACCGTGCTAGCTAACAGCATGCATATCATTGCTGGAACCTGTGTCTAATAGAGGTATTTTCAAACTATCTGGAAATATACAGAGCTAAATATATTTTTTTTTTTGGTTTTTCAGAATTGTGTAAAGTAAATTGTTGCTGAACTAATTTTTTTTCATAGTTGTGCATGGTTATATTTGATTCACTGTATGTTTTTTCAGATCTCTGCTGAAAGTTTTCTGTCCCACCTCCTTCTATTTTCTGCTGTGTCTTAAGTTGGTATAACTGTTTTTTACAGCTTGTGTCATTTGACTATCTGAAGGATTACTTTCATAACAGTAGACCCTGTTGGTTAACAGCCTGTATATCATTGCTGGAACCTGTGTCTAACAGATCTCTTTTCATACTGTATGGAAATATACAGAGCTAAGTATATTTTTTTGGTTCTTCAGAATTGTATACTGTAAATTTTTATTGGACTAATTTTATTCAAGGTTTTGCACTGTTATTATAGATTCAATGTATAGATTTTCAGATCTGTGCCTAAAGTTTTTTGTCTTATGTCCCTCTTTTTTCTGCAGTGTCTTAAGTTGGTATAACAGTTTTTTGCAGCTTGTGTCATCTGACTATCTGAAGGATTGCTTGCATAATAATATACCCTGTTAGTTATCCTGCATATCATTGCTGCAACATATGTCTAACTGCTCTTTTTAAACTATCTGGAAATATACAAAGCTAAGTATATATTTTTGGTTTTTCAGAATTGTGTACTGTAAACTGTTGCTGGACTAATTTTATTTAGAGTTGTGCACTTTTATTTTAGATTCACTGTATTGTTTTTAGATCTATGTTGAAAGTGTTTGGTTCCACCTCCCTTTATTTTCTGCTATGTCTTAAGTTGGTATAACTGTTTTTTTACACCTTGTGTCATCTGACTATCTGAAGGTTTACTTGCATAATAGTAGACCCTGTTAGTTAACGGCCTGCATATCATTGCTGGAACCTGTGTCTAACAGAGCTCTTTTTAAACTATCTGGCAATATATAGAGCGAAGTATATATTTTTTATTCTTCATAATTGTGTACTGTAAATTGTTATTGCAGTAATTATATTCAGAGTTCTGCACTGTTATTTTTTATTCAATGCATAGACTTTCAGATCTCTGCTAAAAGTGTTTTGCCCCACCACCCTATTTTTCTGCTGAGTCTTAAGTTGGTCTAACTGTTTTTTACAGCTTGTATCATCTGACTTTCTGAAGGATTACTTGCATAATAATAGACTCTGTTAGTTAACAGCCTGCATATCATTGCTAGAACATGTGTCTAATAGAGCTCTTTTTAAACTATCTGGAAATATACAGAGGGTAGTATATATTTTTTGGTTCTTCAGAATTGTGTACTGTAAGTTGTTGCTGGACTAATTTTATTCCGAGTTGTGCACTACCATTTTTGATTCACTATATAGTTTTTCAGATCTGTGCTGAAAGTATTTTGTCCCAACTAGTTCTATTTTCTGCTGTGTCTTAAGTTGGTATAACTTGTTTTTACAACTTGTGTCATCTGTCTATCTGAAGGATTACTTTCATAATAATAGACCCTATTAGTTAACAGCCTGAATATCATTGCTAGAACCTGTTTCTAACAGAGCTCTTTTCAAACTATCTGGAAATATACAGAGCTAAGTACATGTGTTTGGTTCTTCAGAATTGTGTACTGTAAATTGTTGCAGTGTTATTTTTGATTTACTGTATAGTTTTTCAGGTCTCTGCTGAAAGTGTTTTATCCGACCTCCTTCTATTTTTGGCTGTGTCTTAAGTTGGTATAACTGGTTTTTATAGCTTGTATCATCTGACTTTCTGAAGTATTACTTGCAAAATTATAGACCCTACTAGTTAACAGCCTGCATATCATGTCTGGAACCTGTGACTAACAGAGCTCTTTTAAACTATCTGGAAATATACAGAGTTACGTATATTTTTCTGTTCTTCAGAATTGTGTACTGTGAACTGTTGCTGGACTAATTTTATTCAGAGTTGTGCACCCTTATTTTTGATTCACTTTATAGTTTTTCAGATTTCATCTCCTTCTATTTTCTTCTGTTTCTTAAGTTGGTATAACTGTTTTATAGCTTATGTCATCTGACTATCTGAAGGATTACTTGCATAATGATAGACCCTGTTAGTTAACAGCCTGCATATCATTGCTGGAACCTGTGTCTAACAGAGCTCTTTTCAAACTATCTTGACATATACAGAGCTAAGTATATTTTTTGGTTCTTCAGAATTGTGTACTGTAAATTGTTGCTAGACTACTTTTATTCAGAGTTGTGCCTTGATATTTTAGATTCACTGTATAGCTTTTCAGATATATGCTGAAAGTTTTTGGTTCCAACTCCCTCTATGTTCTGCTGTGTCTTAAGATTGTATAACTGGTTATTACAACTTGTGTCATCTGACAATCTTAAGGATTACATGCATAATAATAAACCCTTTTATTTACCATCCTGCATGTCATTGCTGGAACCTGTGTCTAAAAGAGCTCTTTTTGAACTATCTGGAAATATACAGAGTTAAGTATATATTTTTTGATTCTTCAGAAATGTGTACTGTAAATTGTTGCTGGACTTATTTTATTCAGAGTTGTGCACTGTTATTTTTGATTCACAGTATAGTTTTTCAGATCTCTGCTGAAAGTTTTTTGCCCCTCTTCCATCTATTTTCTGATGTGTCTTAATTTGATATAACAGCTTCTGTCATCTGACCCTCTGAAGCATTTCTTGCATAATAATAGACCCTGTTAGTTAAAATCCTGCATATCATTGCTGCAACCTGTGTCTAACAAAGCTCTTTTTGAACTGTCTGGAAATATACAGAGTTAAGTGTATATTTTTTGATTCTTCAGAATTGTGTACTGTAAATTGTTGCTGAACTACTTTTATTCAGAGTTGGGCACTATTTTTGATTCACTGTATAGTTTTTCAGATCTCTGCTGAAAGTGTTTTGTCCCACCTCTATCTATTTTCTTCTGTTTCTTAAGTTAATATAACTCTTTTTACAGCTTGTGTCATCTGACTGTCTGAATGATTACTTGCATAATAATAGACCCTGTTAGTTAACAGCCTGCATATCATTGCTGGAACAGGTCAAACAGAGCTCTTTTTAAACTATCTGGAAATATGCAGAGCTAAGAATATATTTTTGTTTCTTCAGAATTGTGTCCTGTAAATTTTTGATGGACTAATTTTATGTAGATTTGTGCACAGTTATTTTTGATTCACTGTATTGTTTTTCAGATCTCTGCTGAAAGTGTTTTGTCCCACATCCCTCTATTTTCTGCTGTGCCTTAAGTTGGTATAACAGGTTTTTACAATTTGTGTCATCTGAATATCTTAAGAATTACTTGCATAATAATAGACCCTATTATTTAACAGCCTGTATATCATTGCTAGAACCTGTGTCTAACAGAGCTCTTTTCAAACATACTGGAAATATACAGCGCAAAGTATATTTGTTTTGTTCTTCAGAAATGTGTACTGTAAATTGTTGCTGGACTAATTTTTTCTAAGTTGTGCACTGTTATTTTTGATTCGCTGTATAGTTTTTCAGATCTCTGCTGAAAGTGTTTTATTGTACCTCCCTTTATTTTCTTCTGTTTCTTAAGTTGGTATAACTATTTTTACAGCTTGTGTCGTCTGCCTGTCTGAAGGATTACTTGCATAATAATAGACCCTGTTAGTTAACAGCCTGCATATCATTGCTGGAGCACATGTCTAACAGAGATCTTTTTAAACTATCTGGAAATATACAGAGCTAAGTATATATTGTTGCTTCTTCAGAATTCTGTCCTGTAAATTGTTGCTGGACTAATTTGATGTATTTTTCTGCACTGTTATTTTTGATTCGCTGTATTGTTTACAATTTTTGTCATCTGACTATCTGAAGGATTATTTGCATTATAATAGACCCTGTTAGTTAACAGCCTGTATATCATTGCTGGAACCTGTGTCTAACAGAGCTCTTTTTAAACTATCTAGAGATATACAGAGTTAAGTATATTTCTTTGTTTCTTCAGAAATGTGTACTGTAAATTGTTGCTGAACTATTTTTATTCAGAGTTGTGCACTGTTATTTTAGATTCACTGTATAGTTTTTCAGATCTATGCTGAAAGTGTTTTGTCCCACCTCCCTCTATTTTCTGCTGTGTCTTACATTGGCATAACTGTTTTTTCCAGCTTCCCTGGGATTCATGAAGCTCGGCGCAAGGCCTGTGTTAGGCTTGCACTGACCGTGCGGCATATAGATGGTGCAGTAGCGCCATATGCATATTAATGAAGGCTCACTGCCGCCACAGCCACGTGCATAGGA
>NC_056736.1:160058542-160109405 GCF_019279795.1 Protopterus annectens
GAAGATGAGTAGTTTAGTTTTCTTTGGGTTGAGTATTAATGGGCATAGGATAACCATGATTCAACAGAGGAAAAGGCTTCCTGTGTGACTTTTTGCAGTTTTGGGAGGGACGGGGCTGAGCAGATGATGGTTGAGTCATCTGCGTATTGTATGAGTGTGCCATGTTTGGTGGCAGAGGCTAGATTATTGGTGTAAACAGAGAAGAGTAGGGGTCCAAGGATGGATCCTTGGGGAATCCCTATGGAGACAGGTAGTTGGGGAGATATGTCATTATGCCATACAACGGATTCTTGGCGGTCAGACAGATAACTCTGAAACCAGTTGGTGACTGATTGTGAGAAGGATAGGTTATTGAGGACAGAGATAAGTTGTTTGTGTGGGACCATGTCAAATGTTTTAGATAGGTCTAGGAAAGTAGCAGAGGAGAGATAGCCATTGTTTTTATGCTGAAGGATAGTGTTAGTAAAGGAGAGTAAGGCAGTGCTGGTGCTATGGTTTGGTCGGAAACCATGCTGAGTACTGGAAAGGAGGTTGTTAGTAAGGAGGTAGTCTGAGACCTGAGAGTGTATGCATCTTTCTAGTATTTTGGAGAGTGGAGAGAGAATAGCTCTGGGGTGGTAAACTGGTTAGTTCTGTGGAGGGTCCACCTTTGTGGAGGGGAATTATATGTGATACTTTCCACAGTGTGGGAACGTAACTTTCTGACAGAGATCGGTTAATCAAGATGAATACTGGGTAGGCCAGAGCATCAGCTGCGATTTGTAGGTATTCACTTGGGAGGTTGTCTGCTGCTAATTTGGTGGGTTTAAGTTTAGTTAAGAGTTTTTTTTTATGTTGGAGGTAGGTACAGGAGAAAAAGAGAAGGCAGAGGGGAGATTAGTAGTTGAAGGTGTGGGTTGGAGGGGAGGGGGGCTGTGTTGTTTAGCTAGTGATAGTATGGTTTAAGTGTGTGTTGAATGAGGTAGCAATATTTTCTGAGGAGTGAGGGATGTTAGGAGGAGGGGTACTGACTTTACTTGGGTGGAGGACCAAAATGGTTTGGGGCTGTGTTGTGAGGAATCTAGGCAGACTGGTAGTATTGGAATTTGTCCTGTTTTATTAGCTTTTTGACTCTATTGCATAGATTGAGGAATTTCTGACTAGTTGAGGGGGTTTTGGTTTTGTGCCAGTGCTCCCAGGCTTTATCCCTGTTTTTCATTTCTGACTTAGTGGTTTTCTGTAGCCATGGGGAGGGTTGTGCTTTGGTTCTGGAAAATCTTCTGGGGGCATGGTAATTAAGGATGTTCAGGAAGGTAGCATTAAAAAATTCAACTGCGTCATCTAGACTGAGGTACTATAGAGGATGCCAGTTACATTCTTTGAGGGATGAGATGAATGTGAGTGGGTTAAAGTTTAATTTTTTATGTATTTGTCTGTAGATGACAGGTTTAGCTTGGTATAGGTATTTTTTGAGTAGGAATGTTGGGGACTGATCACTGAGGCTATCTGATAAGCAGCCTGTTATATATCACTGGGGGCTTTTACTGACTAGTATCCAATCCAGGGTAGTGTGCTTGCTGGAGTTTTTATTTTTCCTGGTTGGCGATTGGACTACTTGATAGTATATATATATATATATATCTATATATATATATATATATATATATATATATCTATATATATATATATATATATATATATATATATATATATATATATATATATATGGGTCTACTTTCTATCACCGAACGTCCGATTCACCGACACACAAGTTACCGACCCCAAACAACCGAAAACACACCACACCAACAACTCAACAAGCTGAACACCACAACACTGACACAAAAAACGTCAACTACACATTGCACACAACAACATATCCACTAACCTTAACCTAAACCCTAACCCTAACGTCCGACACTACCGCACACTTACCCAACCCGCACCCTAACCCTAACTCACTTAACACACCCCTAAATCTCAACACCGTCACTATCGCACACTTACCTTACCTGCACCCTAACCCTAACTCACTTAACCCACCCTAAAACATTCAGCCCGTCACTATCGCACACTCACTCCACCCACATACAACCCTGACACACTTAACCCTTCCCTACACTGCTCTACGTCACTTCCACACACTCACCTCACCTCACCGGAACCCTTAGTCCGACACTACCGCACACTCACCTTTCCCACACCCTAACCTAAAATCCCTCACTATCGTACACTTACCTGTCCGCTCCCCAATCCTAAATCTTTCACTTTCGCACACTTACCGTATCGCGCTCACACGCTGCCGTTGTCAGTCTCTCAGCTGTCGGGATATCGCGTTTTCGGTAACCTACCTGTTCGGTCGTTCCGTCTCGGTCTTCCGGGTGTCGGTAATGTGGTGCTCGAAGTAGACCCATATATATATATATATATATATATATATATATATATATATATATATATGTCATTGTAGATATACAGATGTACATAACTAGGTTACTTTACAGCAATTACGGGTAACATATGTTCAGACTGGGAATATGTTACTGAGAGGTCCAATAAACAAACGTTTACCTCCCACACCACCCAGCTAGGCCGGTCAGACATACAGACAGGCAATAAAGGTAAATACACCGCTACTTTCCAAACTACCGGCAGGAACGTACCAGTGGGACAGATCTGCAAGGTCTACACTTTAACATGGATAACGGAGTCCCTTGCGGACACCAAAAATGCACTATACAGGCAACCCTATAGTGATTGACGCGAGCAGGATGTAGCTGTACATGGAACAGTAGGTTGTGCAAGTGTAATAACACATGGGTTGACAAAATGTATGACATGTGTCCCGAGACGGAGAGAGTGGGCAGTGTGTAGGGGTTTGTTCATACCCCAGCTGCGCTCACAGTAAGTATTTGTCATGAGTGATGTAGAGGGGTGTCAGGTAGGTGAATCATGGGTATGCAATAATGGGCCTAAGTGTGCAGGTGTTGGTTGGCTGAGATGTATTACGCCCGCCCAGTGGAAGTAATTAATATTCCTATGTGGGCACTGCTGATGCTCATAGCTCCCAAACCTGAAGAGCATATCTACTGGATAGTCCGTAAGCCATTTGGGGAACACATAGGGACTATATCAGTGCCCTGTACACGTCCGTGATAACGAATCAGAATCTAACACAGTCCTAACAAAACCCTTCCAGAACTAGTGATATTAGGTCAACAGATGGCGGAATACACGTAATGACTGACAACATATATATATATATATATATATATATATATATATATACACACACATACATATATATATATATATATATATATATATATATATATACACATATATATATATATATATATATATATATATACACATACATATATATATATATATATATATATATATATATATATATATATATATATATATATATATATATATATATATATATATATATATACATATATATATATATATATATATATATATATATATATATATATATATATATATATATATATATATATATATATATATATATATATATATATATATATATATATATATATATATATATATATATATATATATATATATATACACACACACAGAAATATATTTATAATATTATATATATATATATATATATATATATATATATATATATATATATGTTATTGTAGATATACACATACATTACTAGGTTACGTTACAGCAATTACGGGTAACATATGTTCAGACTGGGCATATGTTACTGGGAGGTCCAATAAACAAACGTTTACCTCCCACACCGGCCAGCTAGGCCGGTCAGTACCAGTGGGAGAGATCTGCAAGGTTTACACTTTAAACATGGATAACAGGGTCCCTTGCAGGACACCAAAAACTCACCATACAGGTGAACCTGTGATAATCGACGCGAGCAGGATGTAGCTGTACACGGAACAGTCAGTTGTGCAAGTGTAATAACACATGAGCTGACAAAAGGTATGACATGTGTCCCGAGACGGGGAGAGTGGGCAGTGTGTAGGGGTGTGTTCATACCCCAGCTGCGCTCACAGTAAGTATGAGTCATGAGTGCTGTAGAGGGGTGTCAGGTAGGGGAATCATGGGTATGCAATAATGGGCCTAAGTGTGCAGTTGTTGGTTGGCAGAGATGTATTAGGCCTGCCCCGTGGAAGTAATTAATATTCCTATATGGGCATAGCAAACGACTATACCTCCCAAACCTGAAGAGCACATCTACCGGATAGTCCATAAACCATTGGGGGAACACATAGGGACTATATCATTGCCTTGTACCCGATTATCATGGACGTCCATGATTACGGATCAGAATGTAACACAGTCTTAACTAAACACTTCAAAAACTAGCGATATTAGGTGGACAGATGGCGGAATACACTTAATGACTAATGACAACATGTATGAGTCCTAAACAGCATGTACCTCGACAAATGTGAATGAATACATATGACCTGTGACTGTCAATGTGTCAGGTTAATAGAACCAATCATCTAAATGTGTCCCTCAGGGTATTATGCAGTGTCCCTGATACAGTGTTTATTCTCCTCCATTCTTATGTGAGGTCTGCTAGTGACGGAAAGTGCATATTCTGCCGACCACCTTAGGTAGATGATAGCATAATAGTTTGGGGTTCGCCTTTGTGAGGGACACCCCACTCTGGGCAATTGTGTCCTGCAAAATGAATGTTACGGCACATAGCCTGTGATTTCGGGAAAAGAGTTCATATATTGTTTGCAGTGGTTGCATAAAATTATTTTTTTTGTATTTGCAATACCTAGATGTTATAGGAAACAGTATTAGCAACTATAATGCTACAAGAATAACCTTAACTTATGCAAACCGGTGAAGTAGTCAATTTTCTAATGGCTGTGGGTATGTGTTGCCTTGCCAAATCTGACATCTCTACATATAGGTCCTATAGGGCTGCCACCTTTCTAAATGGCCAAAGTGGGACCTGCTCTGTAGAAATGTCAGACGTACCAGGTCAGAACATACCTACAGCCATGCATAGTACAGAAATATACATATTAGCACAAATCAAAGCTTAGTCTCGCAGCTTTCAAGTTGCTTATGCTACTTCACATAACATATTGAAGTGTCATTTATACAATAACCATTATATGCAACTATTAGAGAAACGAAGAATATAATATTGTCCTCTAATCAGGACATTTGCTATAGCTAGATTATTCTCGCATGACACATATGCCTAATGAGGGACTGTCCCATGCAAAGTGGGAAAGGTATTACTCCTAAAGTCTCACTTCGGCCAATTTAAAAGGTGGAAAACCAACAATAGGTATGCGGTAGCATGACCCGGCAGAAAGATGCGTTTCCCAAAACACATTTACATGTCTGCATTGCAGAGTATCGGTTCCCATGTATCAGCCAGATGGGAGTAGATTGTATGAGGAACACGCATATAATATGATTATGTCACTGGACAGGCCGCCGATTCCATAGAGTCGAACGCCTGCTATCGCATAATGGTCAGCCATACACGATACTGTAATCATGTAGTCTGATGTAATAGGCATCACAAGGGATTGCGCCCACCCAGCGTGAGTGACAAATGCAAGCACCAATGTCGGTGCACGTGCAAGTGAGGGAGCAAGCGGGTGTAAGCGTGTTTGTCTACCAGTATGCGAGTATTGCACTGTTAAAGAAATGTGGAGTCTAAACAAGTATAAGGAGCTGTAACCAGAGGTCAGCAGTGCTTAACACTGTGCAAACCCACGCACAACCGCTCCCACCTGCTGGAATGTGCCTTACCCACTCCGTATCCAAAGGCCTTGTTCTAGCCGCAGACAAAAAAATGTTCTTTGCAAGTGTTGGTAGCATCACCCTGCGCACACAGCTGATTTGAATTACCAATACACCATGGCATAAATACAGACAATAGACAGTACCACACACATACCATACAGCACAGCCATCCAACAGTATAGCAATGTACTGGCAGATATGTCCGGACCACAGGTGTTTGCAGACCAGGCCGTCTTGTGTTTAAGTGTGTGAGGATGCCCAGTATGACTGTTACGCATGTTGTCGACTGGCCTTACCATCGTACCTTCATGTGTTTGAGCATGCCCAGTATGGTCAACTGGATTGCATGTGTCACATGTCCAGGTAGTCAGTACTGTGGTGCCGACCCCTGCGTTGTACACGGACAGGTGGCATGCTGTGTCTGCAGGGTAGCCAACGGTCATGTGGCATTGACTGTTGCTACATTTCTGGCACATTGTGGGGGGACATCCAACTGTATCCACATTCCTACACAGCACCAGGGGTGGTGCACATGACTTTCACATGTGTACGTTGGAAGGGGAGCACAGCTGACAGTTGTACACTTTTGCTACTGCTGTACTGGTAGGCCAGGTACTCCATTTCAGTGAGTGTACCTACCTAATTTGCTGGCTAGAGGCATACCAGTGTACTTCAGATCCTAGCTTTAATTACCAGCATAGTGGTTTCAGACGTCCTAGCCTTCACAACCTACATCCACCTGACTGGCCTGCTGTAGTCTGTGTGTGTGCCTGCGGGGGTTGGGGTCATCCATTGGGCATATCCGGAGGCCATTGTATAGCATTTGTCTATATTGGTCTACACCTGTCCAGCTGTATGAGACTTGTGTGGGCTGTATGGACACACATGATGTTCAGCCCATAATCTGCAGTGGGTTTGGACACCCTGTGTACTACTGGCTACTATTGTAACCCCGGTATGTGCTACAGATGTCATGGTGCCACTATGGATGTGTACTGTCTGCTGCCCTAACAGTTGGCCATGAAATTCCTTTGTATGCTCACATCCATACCATAGCTACAGGTAAAAACACATTCTAATACAACTGCCAATTGGTAGGTTGATTGACTTACCTTGGGAGTGTGCCAGACCTGAGGATGGTGCTGGAGGGCTGCGTTTGTCGGATGCACACAGTGCACTTCCTATACATGGCTGAGCACAGGTAGTGTCATGTTTGGCATCCCTTTTACTGTCTGTGTGAGTCAGAGAGGGTGAAATTCCCTGGGTACCTACTGTGTCTGTGCATATGCCATGCGTTGCTTCTTTGCCAAGGGCAGGTCATACTGTGCATTCCTCCTTTCATCTACTGGGTCCAGCTCAGGTAGTTCCTCCTCCGAGTCACAGTGTGCCTGTACAGGCCTTGGCATTGGTGGGGGGCTGTGTGGCCCTGCCCCATGCTGTTCCTGCTGCAACTGTTTCTGCAGGATCATATTGTGTAGCATAGCACATACCATAACAATTTGGGTGCATGTAGCTGGTGAATTCTGCAAGGCTCCACCGGATGTGTCCAGACACCAGAACCATGACCTGAGCATCCCAAACACACACTCAGTTATATGTCTTGCCTGTGCGTGTGCCTCATTATGGTTTAGTTGTTCAGGTGTGTGTGCATTGCTGATGGGTATCATCAGCCACGACTCCAGTGGCTACCCAGCATCACCCACTAGGTGACTGTAGGGGATGTCCATATTGGCAAAGGTGTGGTACAGCTGCATCAGATGCCATATATCAGAATTGTCATAGCTTCCAGGGCAGCCAGCACACACATTTAGTATAATGCCCTGGCCATTGCATACAACCTAGCTGTTGGAGGGTATGCCCCTGCGATTAATGTAGGCCCTACCCCGCTCACAGGGTAGTGGTTTGATGCATATGTGCATGTAGGCTATAGCACACAGTACCCCAGGGTAGTCTGCCATTTGATGGAGGAGACGCATATTGCTGGTCAACATCTCACGTGTGTTGAGGACATGTACATGCTCAATGGCATGTGGTGACATGGCATCTGGGAACTGGTGCAATACTCTGGATGCAGATGCTTGTGAGATCCCCATGATATCCCCAATTGTGCTTTGGGAGGTACCTGTGGCTAGTATACCTAGGCCTACACATACCTTGGTATCCACTGGGATGGGTTTCCCTTGGCCTGTTTGATGTGTCAGGTGTGGCCGGCACAGCTCAACAAGCTGCTGTAGGAGGTCTCTATCCACCCCATAGTGCTCCACTATCTCCAGCTCATGTACTCCCTGGTAGGTTACCCTGGGTCTGTAAAGTCTTCTGTCTCCTCACTAAGGGTTGTTTGGCAGCATTCACATCCTCACCACCCTCAGCCTACTGCACATGTTGGTCTATGTTGCCTGCTGCAGCCCTTCTCATTTGGTTGGATTGTGTCAAGAAATGTCCCCGCATGTATACACCTGTGGTGTAGAGTGTGGAAGCAACCTGTGTACATGGTGCTTGTTCACTTTACCGTAGTGTTCTGGTCTGGGCTGGGCATGTAATCTGCTGATTGTGCTAATTATCACCTGTTTGCGCAGCTTGTTCACCTTGACTACTCCATTACTGCTGTTGTCCCTCCCAATTTCACTAGGCAGGTATAGACACACCCCTAGCTTAGGCATGCTAAGGCAGGAGCAATCCCAAGGCACAGGGCTCCAATGTACGTACAGTATGCCTGACACCCCCCCCCCATGCTTTCACCTATATTCGAGTCCTGCACCCGGCTATCTATACACATACACTCTTGAGATCTGCAACATACCCTGGGGATAAACGGGATTCACTATTTTCAACCTCATTTGCATAGTATTGTCTTCTAATGCATAGTTATATGACCCATACTGATCCTCCAAAATAATAACCACTGCTTACTGTCGCTCAGATCCGCACACAACTGGTTAAAGGTGCCTTACTATCACCGTATTCCATGTCCCTTGTTCTTCCCAGCAACAAAATAACCGGTCTCTACATGACTAGAACCCGGGACCCCGCACACTATGTGCTTTACCACTAAGCCATGGCAGATATACATCCATCTGAGGTGATCACGTAGAGATCATCCAGCACAGACATTCAATAGTATAGGACATGTATTCCATCATGTAGATTTATGTGTGCTAATGTCCTATATATATGTATATATATATATATATATATATATATATATATATATATATATATATATATATATATATATATATATATACACACACACACACACATACATAGACACACACACACACACACACACACACACACACACACACACACACACACACACACACACACACACACACACACACACATATACATATACACACACATACGTAGATATAGAATTTATATCACCACAGTGGACCACATGACACAAAAGCATTAGACAAGAATGAAAAGGAAACCACATGTGCCACCTGCATTATGTAGTGGTGTTACTATCAAGGCAAGTGTGTTTTGTTGCATCACATGGGTCAGATTGTATTAAGGGTAAGAGTAGAGCTGTTGACATTTACTCACCAGACCTATTGGCGGATGTATGTGTATGTCTTGCCAACCCAGTCTCTTGGCTGATCATGACATTTGTGGACACTATATAGGAAAGCAAACAAACACACTCAACACATCCTGCAGCTAATCACTCACGGATACCAACACATAGGATATGACTTCCAAACACACACACCTGTCATGCCTGGGCATAGAACACCTACCTGTCTATTCTATCACACTACAGCATTACATATTTATACAACACGCTACAAAGATTACTGGATGACAGCACTCCCAGAGGCATACTTCTAGGTGAGTGACATCATTAGCAATGGAAAAGATGCCGATAGGGATTGTATGGAGAGTGAGCAGTCTAAAAGCATTACTCTGTCCCCAGGCAGCTGGAAACACACACACATACACACACTTGACAAGGCTGGGGTTAGAACATAGACCTAACTACTTTATCACACTACAGCATTACGCAGTTACAGAATGCGCTATCGAGATTAGTGGTGCACAGTATTCCCAGAGGCATACTTCTAGGTGGGTGACATCATCATCAATGGAAAAGATGCTGATCGGGACTGTATGGAAAGTGAGTAGTCTAAAATCTTTACTCTGTCCCCAGGCAGCTGGGAACACACACACACACTTGGCAGGTGCTGGGATTAGAACATAGACCTAACTACCTTATCACACTACAGCATTACGCAGTTACAGAATGCACTACTGAGATTACTGGAGCTCAGTACTCCCAGAGGCATACATCTAAGTGGGTGACATCATCAGCAATGGAAAAGACGCTGATAGGGATTGTATGGAGAGTGAACAGTCTAGAAGCATTACTCTGTCCCCAGGCAGCTGGAAACACACACACATTTGGCAGGGCTGGGATTAGAACATAGACCTAACTACCGTTTCATACTACAGCATTATGCAGTTATAGAGCACGCTACCAAGATTACTAAAGCACAGCACTCCCAGAGGCATACTTCTAGGTGGGTGATATCATCAGCAATGGAAAAGATGCCGATAGGGATTGTATGGAGAGTGAGCAGTCTAAACGCATTACTCTGTCTCCTGGCAGCTGGAAACACACACTTGGCAGGGCTGGGATTAGAACATAGACCTAACTACCTTATCACACTACAGCATTACACAGTTACAGAACGCACTACCGAGATTACTGGAGCACAGCACTCCCAGAGGCATACTTCTAGGTGAGTGACATCATCAGCAATGGAAAAGACGCCGATAGGGATTGTATGGAGAGTGAGCAGTCTAAAAGCATTACTCTGTCCCTAGGTAACTGGAAACACACACACACACACTTGGCAGGGCTGGGATTAGAATATAGACCTAACTACTTTATCACACTACAGCATTGCACAGTTACAAAATGCGCTACCGAGATTACTGGAGCACAGCACTCCCAGAGGCATACTTCTAGGTGGGTGACATCATCAGCAATGGAAAAGATGCCAATAGGGATTGTATGGAGAGTGAGCAGTCTAAAAGCATTACTTTGTCTCCAGGCAGCTGGAAACACACACACACACTTGGTAGGGCTGGGATTAAAACATAGACCTAACTACCTTATCACATTACAGCATTACGCAGTTACAGAATGCGTTACCGAGATTACTAAGGCACAGCACTCCCCGAGGCATACTTCTAGGTGGGTGACATCATCAGCAATGGAAAAGACGCCAATAGGGATTGTATGGAGAGTGAGCAGTCTAAAAGCTTTACTCTGTCCCAAGGCATCTGGAAACACACACTTAACAGGGCTGGGATTGGAACATAGACTTAACTACCTTATCACACTACAGCATTACACAGTTACAGAATGCGCTACCAAGATTACTGGAGCACAGCACTCCCAGAGGGGTACTTCTAAGTGGGTGACATCCTCAGCAATGGAAAAGACACCTTTAGGGATTGTATGGAGAGTGAGCAGTCTAAACGCATTACTCTGTCCCCCGGCAGCTGGAAACACACACATACACACACACACCTGGCAGGGCTGGGATTAGAACATAGACCTAACTACCTTATCACACTACAGCATTACACAGTTACAGAACGCGCTACCGAGATTACTGAAGCGTAACACTCCCAGAGGCATACATCTAGGTGGGTGACCTCATCAGCAATGGAAAAGACGCCGATAGGGATTGTATGGAGAGTGAGCAGTCTAAAAGCATTACTCTGCCCCCAGGCAGCTGGAAACATGCACACACTTGGCAGGGCTGGGATTAGAACATAGACCTAACTACCTTATCATACTACAGCATTACGCAGTTACAGAACGCGCTACCGAGATTACTGGTGCACATTACTCTCAGAGGCATACTTCTAGGTGGGTGACATCATCAGCAATGGAAAAGACGCCGATAGGGATTGTATGGAGAGTGAGCAGTCTAAAAGCATTATCCTGTCCCCAGGCAGTTGGAAACACACACTTGGCAGGGCTGGAATTAGAACATAGACCTAACCACCTTATCACACTACAGCATTACGCAGTTACAGAACGCGCTACCAAGATTATTGGAGCATAGCACTCCCAGAGGCATACTTCTAGGTGGGTGACATCATCAATGGAACAAATGCCGATAGGGATTGTATGGAGAGTGAACAGTCTAAAAGCATATTACTGTCCCAAGGCAGACGGAGACAAACACACACCAGTGGTGTGAGCAGGACAACTGCCTACCTATGGACCACTATTACAACACTGCATAAGATACGAGATGCGCCACAGACATTACACCTTTCAAGACAGTCAATATGACCTTCTAGGAATGCGGACATCGACATGGATGCTGGCAGTTATGGTGTACATACCTGTGAACCAGTGTGTTCAATGTAGGAATCCATCCTGATATGGGGTATGGCCATCTGTTGCCTGGATGACCACTATCGCTATACAGGATTACAATGGTCATGACCATACACATAGAGTCACATAACCGACACAAGGTGTCACTGGGCATGCTCACACACTTAGTAACACACGTCCATTTGGAATGCACTATATGTCCATCTACACAATGGCGTACTGGGCATGCACTCTGATTCTAAACAAGGAAGGGCACAGTGTGTCGATAGTCATCATTGTTAGCATGAACGCTGCACTACATATATCTGACACCGGTCTTCTACACAACATCTGCTGCTTTCCATCACCTTAGCTGTACCAATCTAAACCTGGCACACTAATACCACCCGTGGTGATGTCCTGCCAGGAGTGGCTACTTCACACATATAGTACCATTCATAGATGAATATCCTGAGACCAGGTAAACACCCTGATACCTAGAGGACAACTGCATTGTATGTGTATGCTAAACAGTGCTAGATGTGTTGCGTTTGTAATCACAGCTGCCAATCTAGATCCAACAATAGGGAATACTGACATCTGTGCAGTCAGGAACACCTGGCATAAGGCTCAGATGTGCACAATAGCACTACCACCATATACCTCAGATACAGACATGTGGGCCATAACACCGTTACAGACCACTCCAGGTGTTAGTGTCCCCACGTACATGAAGGCCACTCACATGCACTGACCAGTACACTCTCAAAAGCCATCACAGATGTGCCAGGTGCAGATCACAGTGTCAAATGCTGCATTCTAGGATATAGCCCTTAGACATCACCATGTCCTTGGACCAGCAACACACATCCATACATTAGTACAACACCATGTTACTCATGACCAGTGGACTGTACCTAGCTCTACAGCAACTGTGCAGACCACCCATGTAATGACAGGGTTCCATCATGTGTTATGCAATGCAATGATACCACTGTTCATAACCAGGTTGGCTGTACACATAACAGGGGCCCTGGGTCATATTCAGCTGTAACAGATAACTGTTGCTGTACACCAGTAAACACACTCATGTTTGGATATGACATGCATGTACCTGTTGTGGATATGTACATGCCACACACACACACACACACACACAACACATATGTACATAGCATAGCTTTTGCTGTCCTTCATGCAGACAAGTGGCTACAGCAATTACACGCAGGCACATGGAAGGTAGGTCCATGGCTGTTGAATGCTAACAGTACATAAGGTGTGATAGCAATGTTTACGGAGTTAACATTCCCTCTGTACTGGTTACCCATGACAACTATCATATCATACAACAGTCCGTGTCATGTATGTCATCACACATGTCAACCAATTGCAATGCATACAAACATGGCTACATGACAGGAATGTAGGACCTACACATGTACATGTAGTGGTGTGCATTCAGCTACCATGCATGTCCAGTAGCTGATGTTTGCAGTTCATCTGTGTCTTACTACAACATGCAGTTGCAATGCAGCCCCATCACTGACACCTGTATATGGAGAAATACTGACGGTAAGATGTACATCGGGTATGGATGGATGTGTGTACATAAATTGGTGGGCCAACTTTGCAGATGGATGTTTGCTGAAGACAGCTCACAGGTGTGTCACAAGCCGTCCTACCATAACATGTGCAAACACTAAGCTATGTTTCTGTTAATTGAAGGTGAAGACATACAACCTACACAGTGGTCAGGGTGTCACTGACTGTAAATCACTTGACACCTGTAACACTTACGTCCTCCCATGTGCATATAGCAGCACAGTTGCCAAAGGTAGCATACACATTGTAATGCGGGCAATACAGCTGCATGTCTGTCAGATGTATCATAAGATAGCAGGTGTTTGATTCACAGTACTGCCATGTGTGTTTGCTTGTTTGTCCATATATGCCACGTATGGTGGAGAATACATCTCAATTGTTACACACCCCTGTACACTGTTGTAGAGATCTGTACATACTGCAGTATAGAAAGCAAGACATAGGCAGGGGTGGTGTGTGTATCACACACATGTTAGCTATCTGTATGTGCATGACATAGGTGAATTCAATTGTGGACTCCACAGTGTGCGTGTGTATGTATATATGGCTGTCTGTTGCATGGAGTGAGGATGTATGCTACCATAGTGAACAGATATGACCCCTAACCCCTCCAGGGGATGCAATCTACTACCCTGTTGATGCCGTTGGTCTTAGGCATTACTGACTACCTGTACATGTTCATTCTCTGTGTCGCATCATGTGGGTGCACAGTACTGTAATGGTGACTACCACATAGGCAGGGGTCCTCACCTCAACACTATCAAATGTGTGTGTTATAGTGCCATTGACCCCATGAGTGTGGGTGTGTTACTGTGTCTGAATACCTGTGCATCTGTGTGTCTGTGTGTGTTTGTCTGTATGTGTCTGTGTGTGTCTGCGTGTGTCTGTGTGTAATTGTGTGTTCTCATCCTGTAATGTGAATGTGTATTACTGCTACACAGTGAGGCCTCATACTGTCAACTGGCCTCTACCCTTGACATCAGCTAGACCGCTGTGGAAACCCCCCACACCATGTAACTGCAACTATGATGTCACTCGGTATGGATGTCACGTCTCTAGCCAATGTAGCTTAGTACACAGCTCACATGATCCTGGATCAGTAGATGTGTAGACATCTTTGGAATGTCAACCTTTCTAACAGTGAGGTTGAGGCTACATATAGCATGCTGGTATTGCCATACATGCCTGTGAGTACTCTACATTTACACATGGGGAACTGCAAACACTGGTACTTAATGGCACATGCAATTAGACCTTAAGGTGGGAAGCAGGGCATCATTACCAACATGCTGTTACTGTTTTTACCAAGACACATACTGTGAACATAAAACAATGCATTTTAAACCTGCACTACATGGTATGTCTACTGCATGTCAACAGTATACAACAATTGTAATATACACTTATCTCCCTATTCTGTTCACCCTGTGCATCAGACCATATGAGCATGTCACTGCACCGATAGTATGGATGACAGGGATGCGGCACAGGCATCATCATATGCACAGGGTGATAATGTTTGCCAGGGGCGTAGGCTGCACCAGTGGATGGCATCATGTGTGTGGGTTAGGGCCTTTGATCTAATTGGCCATGTGTGGTTGTTATGCATGTGAGTGTTGCGGTGCCCTACAGATGTTTCTTGTATGTGCGTGTATGTGTGCACACAGTTTTGCCATGTGTCCAGCCTACACAGAGGTATTATTGACAGCTCCAGATTGTACAGACCAGGATTTACAGCTCACTGTGTCTGGCCATGGCCACGTGACCTGTGCCTGCCAGGGGTTGCATGGGCACTACCAGACAGAGGAACAGATTGGGTACTGTCCGATGACACATGTCCACTGGAACCGTGTCTCCGCTGGGACCATCCAGGGCCATGTCACCGTGGCCTGCTGTGTCCTGGTGTGGACAGCGTAGCACCAGCTGCATGGCTGCTGCTACCGGCACTACGGGAGTGGGCATGTGAGGTAGCTCATTCACGTAGACCTGCACCAGGTGGTGTAGCTGGCCTACGTCCATGTGGCCTATGCCTCACTCCTACCAGATGCTCCAGCACAGACAACTCATGCTCACGGATTGTCATGCCATGGTCAAGGATTCCAACCATGTCACCGAATCGTCTGTCCAAAACTTCAGCAATCTGCTGTTGAACATTTGCCAATGCCTGGATGTTGTTGTTTAAAGAATGGATAGCAGCCCTCTGAAGCCTCTGCCCTTCTCTGTTCTGCCATTCATCACGTGCCTGTGCTGCCATTACAGTCAGAAACATGCATCTGGTGACACCAACTGCTGTGCTCTGTCCTGCAGGTGCATGTCGGCCAGAGGTCCTCCTACGAGCAGCACTGGCCACATGCCTGTGTGGCACATCTGCAGTCATTTGACTGTGACCATGGTGTGAAGACACACCCTCCATAGCCACCACATGTTCCTGATCCAAGCTAACACATGCTAACTGCCCTTCCTCTATGGCCACTGGTGATGGGGTATGTGTTGGCATAAAAACTGCTTGTGGGGAAGAGGGGGATATAGGTGGAATGGTAACCAATGGCACAGATTCAGCCCCTGACAACTCTGCCTGTACCTCAAGCATATGTTCATCATCACTGCTAGAGTCTGTGGGGACACTAGCATCAGATGGACTGCAGGAGGTAACGCACCTACATCACCTGTGAAGGCAAACAAAGACTCTACTTTACAATAGAGACACACACACAGACGCACACACAGAAACACACACACACACACACACACACACACACACACACACACACACACACACACACAGACACACACACAGACACACAGACACACACACACACACACACACACACACACACACACACACACACACACACACACACACCATGCATGTGATTTGACAGAAGGCATGCAACATGCATGTGATACAGCAGACGGCATGCAGCTCAGACATTAATAGTGGTAGTTATAATACATCCCTGGGTTGCACACAACAGCAAGCATTTGTCATAGCAGAAGCCATGCATTTCACATAATCATGGTAGTAAGCATGCATCCCTGTGATACACCATGTGGACTAGCACAGGTTAACAGTACACATGACTGATGTGAGGCATATGTCCTTGACATTAACATGTAGTATGACATGTAATCTGCTGACGTGTGCATTGACATGCATACTTGTTTGACACAATGGTGTCCTGACACATGTACAGCGGTCTAATGGTGTCACATTGCAGTGTTGTCAGTATGCCTACAATTAGAATGCACTTTTAACAGATGTGCATGACCATTGAAGGGTATTATGAGGCGTCTATATTGCTATACAGTGTGAAGTACAGACACAGTGCCATTGCATGGAATCATGAGGCATCTCTATTGCTATACAGTGTGGAATACACACACAGTGCATAGCTATGACTGTGTGCATACACAATGCATAAATACTGTGGATTGTGACCCACATCACTGAGGTGTATACACACTAAACCATGATGTATTATGTGTGACAGGCCACCAAAAGACATACGGATGACACCCCTGCACAACTGCTAACATTTCTTAACTGCCTGGCAACCGTGTCCACACATGGCAGACTTGTCAATACACCATGTCCCACATGACATTTATGTACCACACACACGAGGTACACGGCTGACAGTGATGTCCAACAGCAGCAAGGGAAATGTACGGTATCTGTGGCCTGATGTGGTGTCTGTGTATGTATGTGGATGCTGTACAGGTGACTACTGTCATGCTGTGACAAAGTCATGATGTTCAACAGATCTTATGTGGTCAAAGTAAGTGACACCTCCACAAGCTGTGCAGAGGCTTTTAGGATGTCCAGTGTTCCACATCTACTATATAACCATTCAACAAAGGCTACAGTTGAACCATGTGTAGACAATGTACAACAGGGTGTACACACATACACATCACATCTACTGTGTGTTGCTACATGTCTCTGGCCATCCTCCATGGCCATGTGTGAACATATGTTGGCCAAATCTTTGTGATGGCCATCTATCTCACATGTCTGTGTTGTCTCATATGACATACACCCATAGATGTCAGATACACCACTGTCCACAGGGTTATGCAGACAAAGGGTTGAATGTTTGGTATGTGGGGTATGTTTTATGGGATAGTGAGACAATGTTGCAGCCAGACCACCACATGTCATGGACACGTCAGGTGGCACATCACAATGTGTGCACTCATTGCAGGGGCATATTCCACAATGGTGAATCCTGTGAGCTGCCCATACTCCAGCTCACTGTGTAGTACTGTTTGCGTACCCCACATGTGTTGTTCTGATGTATAGTACATATTACTACATTGAACAACACCTCCACCATTGTATGCACAGCTGTCCACACATCTAGCAATGACAGTTTTTGTGGTTTCATGTCGGTGTTTCATTTATTTTGTATGTATTGCACATGGGTAGCCAGTGTGATTGATTAAAGATGTGACCTGTATATCGTGACTGGACCATACATTATGTGTACATGTGTTAACTGGCTACATGGCGAATAGATCTGTGCATTAACATGCCTGATACTGATAACTGTCTCACCTGCAATGGCCTGCTGTCTCTGCGGCATGCCAGAGGTACCTATATAGGGGTGACACAGCAGTATGATCATTATCCATGACTGTATGACAGCTAAAGGGTGCAAAGTGCATGTTAACACATTCACCAGTACAATAGGATATACTATGGAGTATGCACATGTGTGCATACACAGGGTAGCATACTATAGTATGCGGCATGTGTGTAAACATAACTTGCATATGATGTTACATTACATATTGTACAGTGACACATGCAACTAAATGGGATATGATAGTTATATGTGCAGTAGTGACTTACCAGGCAACTCCAGGCTTGGTGGTTGGGAGACAACCACCTCCATGATGTAAGATAGAGTTCGTGGATGCTGTTTTGATGGTGTCCCCAGGCTGGCCAGTAGCTCCTCTGTACGTGTGAGTGGGAGTGGGTTGGTGGCCCACCACCTGTTGTACCTTGTTCCCTGGCGATTGCATTTGCATGCTGTTTCGCATGTCTGATCAGGTCTGTGCAGTGTCTGCCCACCTGCTGGTAGGTGCAGTTGTGGCTACCCACATCATTAACCCTCCTGTGAAGTTCCTACCACAGGTCACCACGCTGCTGGGCATGCTGTGGCACATGGCTGAACAACACCTCATAGTTATCCTGGAGGTAAGGTATGAGGGCCTCATCCTCCAAGTGGCTATATGCTGGCAGTCTTGATCGAGACATATCTGGAAGACATAATGATGGAGACAGGTCACAGTATCTCAGAGATGCACAGAGATACTGCTGCACATACATGTGTATTACATTTAGTACATATGAACAGTTGTCTTTGCAGATCTTTATGACATTGACACCACTGACATGTTTGTGTCACACACATGTAACACCCAATGGGGACTGGATCTTATCACCATATATGTGTGTCACCTCATTACATTGCTCATACTCCATGTGAATGCTGTGTTGATGTGGGCATGTCTGTTTGCCTGTACTGGTGTTCTTACCTATCAGCACATGCCTGGATGTGTCCAAATTAATGCTGTTGTCCTTGATACTGTGTATATGTCACATATCAACACATACATTGCCTTAACGACCTGTGACAATGCAGACATGCGCACGGAAACCTTTACATGCATGTGTTTTGCCATATACATCTACACAGCACTGTACAGCAGTTCAACATCCTGCCACGTATTGCCTGTGTTGCACATGTGATACACATGGACAATAGCTAGCCGGATGGTATTTGCAGGGATGGTTATCAACTATAGCATGTACGGCCAAGGTCATGTAGTAGTGAATATGACCTGGGCCATGTATGAGCATAGGATGTAAGGTTTTCTAGCAGTATCTGACAGCCATGTTCCCGCCACCAGGTGAATCAGTGCCACATAACTGATCCAGACAGTTAATGATACATCTACCATGCGGTCATCACACCATGTCTGACAGAGATGACATGTACAGCTTTGCTGGACAGGGTTGCATAGTATGGCAGGAGTATGTAACTTGTATGCACAGGGATCTGCCCAGCATGTGGCGATCCTTGTACTAGGAAGGTGGCTGTCCATGACGTATGTTTTTCAGATCAGGATAAGTACGTGTAGCATGTCCAACATCACAGTGTTGGACATGTCTTTATACAGGGAAGGCAGCATGCTGCATAGTGGACATGAGGATTGTGAAGGCTGGTGTCACCCATCCAAGCATGGCCAATACCCCTTAAAGGTGATATGTGATCAGATATTGGTCACTTGAGTGATGAGTATGGCTGTACAATGATCTCCATGCTCATGGATGGCACCCTGTCATGACTAGGGTTTCCTCTTATAGGCCTTGTGATGTCACTAGCTCATGGAGGTAAACTGCACAGCACCATCCCTTACACACAGTGTCCATTATGTTGACCGCTGCCTAGGTGGTAGTTCATGGGTACAGGGTTATTAACCTAGTGGTGACAATGCAATATGCAGCTGTCAGATTGTGCACATATGTCACGCACCTCACCCACAATGCCCATTCAGTATGTTGTCCACAACACTGAGTCAACTATTGCTCATAGGTCATGGCCATTCACATACTTACATATGCAGATGCCTCCCATTTGTCTGTGTGGTATGGGCTACAATGAGGGGGGAGTATAAAACAGTAACCCTGTTTTACTGTAGCTGCCACTGGTGTGATATGCATATGTCATTCAGACACCTTTTGTAGTGTTGGCTCTGTCAAAAGGCCACTGGCAGAACAGTCCTGTGACATACAAAGGTACATCTGGTATACTGAGTGTAGGTGGAACACAGTATGGGTGATGATGTCCTATGACCTGTCACAGGTATAATATGCAGTGTAAAATCATCTGTACTGTCATCTACATCTGTACTGCTAACAACATATACATTGATTAAGATTCATGGACTTTCAGACCATACTCAGCAGGGTAATAGTGTAGTGCCTCCCATTATGAGTGGTGTCTCCACTTTGTGGGTTGTGATTACTGTTGGTGTGCACCATTCAGTGTTTTCACAGACTGACATGAACCTATGTTTTACATGATGTGTATGTGTAGAGCAAACTGTTTTGCCATATGTGTATGATACAACCAGGGATGTGGACAGGTCACATGCAGCCTGAGTGCACCTTGTACCATCATAGTTATGGTTACAGGGGCTCTGTAGTGTTCATGGATATGTGATGGTGTACCTGTTGGGGGGGGGCAGTGAGTTTATGTTATCTGACACCCTATCTGTATTGCTTATTCATGCTCAGCACTTGTTCAGAACGTGTAAGCACTTCATGAGCTACTAATTACTATAGCACTAAATCCTACTCATTTCCTACAGGTAAACACTGTTTGTACTTACATTTCCAGCTTGCTTAGAGTAAAACAGCTGTTGTACACACTTACCTCACATATCTAGTGAGAAATGGTTGAATATTCAGGAATGCCCAAGTGTCAATTCCCAGTGTTATCGCCTGCCTATATGATGAATATAGGCATCATGAGGCAATATAGCAATTGTCTCATGTACACAGTCAATACTCACCTCCTAACATACAACACTACAACCTGTGGGAGATGCACATATGTAGCCATGCTGGATGTAATGCTCTCTCCAACCCAGACTGAATCCAGAATCATGTGGGGATGTTAAACATTTGCACCACACCACACTGATCACATAGTCTCACTAGATCTCCACCACCACAGGCCGCACATAGTAAGACTACAACATTTGCAGAGCCTCTCAATACTACTTTGTGTAGGCAACAGAGGACCCCGAAGCAGAAACGCAAGCAGTCCCATCACTAAACACAACACCAATTACTTATAGCCCACAGACTCATGTGTGCCCATCAACTACAGCCAATAGGGTGATATAACATACCCAATACACTAGTCATAGGTGACTCTGTAGGTGGTCACACTGATGTCCCACACTGCAGGCTACACAAGGTGATAGTCACTTTCATATGGCTGTCGGGTAGCAGGATCCGCAACATGACCTATGCACTCAGGTCACTCCTCAACAGGTACAATATGACTGTCATTCTCCATGTTAGTGTGAATGCCCTGAGATGTAACTTCCTGGACTACATGTACAGAGACCTGCAATAGCTCTCCGATCTTGTAGCCTAGGCAGGTATCGCCCTAGTCCTGAGAAGCATTCTGCATTTATCCAGACTGATAACACAGTACAATGACTGCATTATTCACTTCAACAGTTGGCTATGCTTCTGGTGTCATACCAAGGGTATCCAGCATCTGTCTGCTTTGAATGACATGGTCAACAGAACACGATGCTTTGGCACAGATGACCTGCACCTGTTGGTCCTGGGATTACGGATAACATCTACGGCTCTTGCTGCTCCTATAGTGCCTGTTTTAGACTTGGTTCAAATAACATATTCACCACCAGAACAGGAACAGGCAAGCAAAACCTGAGGGTAATGTTACTCAATGCTTGACATCTTCATCTCAAATGCACTCACCCAAGGCACTCCTTATAATGGACCACTTTGATATCTCTGCAGTGATTGGGACCTGTTTGAGAGCACCCCTGCACTAACAGGCTATTACACAGACCACACCTTTCAGTCATGTAACCAGGACCGGAACACCCACGGCAGAGGTGTGTCCATATTTCGCAAGGATGTACACACCTCCAGGCTGGTTGCTTAGCACGATGCATCAGAGGTAATCCAAGTGCAACTAACTGTGGCCATAACTGCTATACAAATTGTAGATTGCTATGGATTCCACATCATACCCCACAATTAACGGCCCTTACTTCTTGGTGTACTGAAAAGTAGGGTTCAAACAGGAACTACTGATGTGAGACTGACACTACCCCACACTTAACTGGGATACTTACTCATGTACCGACACATTAGGCCAAAGCTTTCTGGGATTCATAACCTCCAATCGGCTGGATCAACCTATCCACACCACCACCAGTGCCAACAATATCCTAGAACTGGACATTACGAACATGTGTGACTGGTGTTCCACACCTGGGGTTATCCCCTCATTGGTCAGATCCAGACATATGCTAATCACCCTTGTTATCCACATCCTGGCACCACACCCTTCATGGAAAACACAGTACAATATTTCTACAAAGCCAACTTCAGGCTTCTTATGACAGCAGTAGTAAACGTCATGACACCCGTGCAGATGGACAGTATAGTTACAAATGTTGAATCATACACAACTGCACTTCATTAGCACTTACACGACTGCATGGATCATGCTATCCCAAACAGAGCCATGACAGTACCCACCAGATAACGGATGCCACTCTGGGGGTCCACTGCCATGGACAACAGAACAACAGAAGGAGGAGACTGTTGCAAAGTAGAGTACAGTCCCATGGGTGGGGTAGCTCCCTGGTCAGCCTCAGTAGAAATCTGAGATCCCTTATCACATCCTCCAAAGCTAGCTATGTAAACATTACTGTGACTTATACCAAGGACTACCACAAAGTGTTATGAAGGTATGTCACTACTCTCGATGGCGATACCCACATCTGCTCTGACATACAGTGGTTAGGCACAAACATTACAGAACCAACTGATATTGGCAACATCCTGGCAAATAGGTTCAGTGCTAACTTTACACCCCTCTCACACCCTAAAGGGCCCACATCTATACAGGAACAATGCAGAGTCCCTGCCATCACAACTACACAGTTCAAAGCTGCACTGTCTAAAGCCTGGAACACAGACTCCATGTGACTGTCCAACATCCCAGGCTACGATTTACACAAACCTCAGAACGACATGGCTCCCCACTTGGGCACCAATTTCACTAATAGCCTTGTATCAGGCATTGTGGCCCCTGAATGGTGCACAGCAACAGTTATCACACTCCACAAAGGTGGCTCCACAATGGACCAGAGGAACTATTGCCCTATATGCCTGACTAGACTGTTCTGCAAGGCTATGAAGCCCATCATCATGGAAGTCATTCACAGAGACATTGGTGGCCTCCAAACCTTTGATAACACCCAGTTTGGATTTGTTAGAGCCAGACCATGACTCCTACACCTGCTGGAGTCCTTTGAGACAGTTACCAAGGTAGTAGATGAGGGTAAGGATGTCCACACAGCCTACCTTGTCCTCTCATTGGCTTTCAACACCGTTCCCCATTCTGGTATTGTCAACATACACATCCACCTGCACATCAACCCCTACGTCACGAGATGTTATGCAAAGTGGCTCACGGACAGGACCCACACAGTGAGGGTAGCATACCCTAGTTCCTACTGTAAATCAGTTACAATTGGCATACCCCAGTCCTCGGGCATAGGGCCCCTCATATTCGATATATGCTTCTCTGGGACTTTCCCTGAATAGGTTTGCAGATGACTGCAAACTAGGGGCCATGATTGATTCACCAGCTGATACAGACACCCTTCATAAGGGTGTCACTGTGATGGATACCTGGTGTCAATAACATGGCCTCAAGCTGCATGCCACAAGGTGCATAGACATCCCCTTTGGATTACACCAATCACCCACTGACTATCACATAGGTGGTAGGCCCCTACATACATAAGACATTATAAGGGATCTTAGAACACAAGTATATAGCACCCACTCCTTTGATAACCATATTGCCAAGGTGGCATGGATATCTTTCTATGTGGCCACCCTAATCTGTAATGGGTTTGTAGCCGGAAGAAAGGTGGCCATTGTACCTCTTTATTCCTGACTTATGAAACACGTTCAAGGGTACAACACACCATTTGCGGTGTACCTTACGAAACAACAGCAACAGCTTTGAATACCACAACATTAACACACCAAGAGGATTACTGACCTCCGAAGGATGACGTATGCAGCACAACTACAGAAACCCAAACTGTACTCATTTGCATACTGCATACTCAGAGGTGACCTCTGCTGAACATACAAGGCCCATGTCCACAACAATATTGATGGGTATGCTCCACATAAGCAACATAAGCAAAAGCCACTGAGAGCAACATGCTCTGGGATATGTACCCAAACACAACGATAACTAGGACATGCTGGAGGGATACATTCCTGAACTGGACATTCACGATGCTTTGGAACATGAATCCTATGTACATCAGGCAGGGACCCTCACTAGCACTCTTCAAGAGATACCTCGATGGGTGGATGGGAGACAGACATGTACGCCAGGGATCACTGCAGTGGCTCTACTGTACACAGGTGCAGCTACACCATTAGCCAATTACATGGCAACAGTTGGGTATAATCGAATACTCCACTTGGGCATTGTCCTTTTGCCCTACCTTCGAGGAAGACGGCTTGGATGTGTTTTTTTGTGATGAATTGCAACTGCTATATGGAGAGAGACAGATATTTTGACTTCATGTCCCCTGTGGATTGTGTGTGACAGTTAGAGGATGTAGTTCTACATGTGAGTGTAGTTGTTATCTCAACCGTCTGATACAAGACTGTTGCAAACAAAGCCTGTAACATTGGTGTCTATTCCATTGTACAACTGCAACAATTTCACATAACGCCATTACAGTGTGTCTCTCACAAGGTATGTTAAAGCTTCTGCAGATGTCATTGAGTGAGTGGATGTTTGTGATGTTATTACAGTCTGTATTGCAATTGTTTTGGGTGTGGGGGAGATGTAGGTGGGTGTACATAGCAGATAAAAGTTTGTGGGGACTGCATTTATACATATTCCATATGTGTGTGAGGGCTCCTTCCCTAATTGAAGACCTATCATTTAGTAGACTAATACTATGGTTACTGCAGGCTTATTCATTAAGCCATTGTTAATTGGTTCCTATATAGCATGCAGGGATGTTGATCCTTCAATCCCTCCGGTAATACGTCAATATGTAATGAAATGTTGCTACATGAAAGCTGTCTCGTGTATTTCTGTCACAGATATTTGCACTCATTGCAGTTGTGCTGTTGACTGAACCTCTTTGGCTTGGGTTACCACCTTTTCAAATGGCCATAGTGGGACATTTGAAGGACACACATTGGATTTTAGAGGCCGACACATACCCACGGTCAGTACAAAGGATAGAACTTAACTTTTTTCCTAAATAAAACCTTATTCTTGTAGCAGTTTAGTTGCTTATTATGTTTCTTGTAACATTTAGGTATTTTAGATACAGAAATAACTATTTTATGCAACTATTAGATAAAATATGGGACATAATTATGTCCTACAATCTCAGGACATTTGCCCTTTTTAATATTTTTTGTCAGGACACAACTGCCCAAAGAGAGACTGTCCTTCTCAAAGTGGGACAGGTGGTAACCCTATGCCTAAGGCAGGCTATGACCACACCTACTGTAATAATCTACCTCCGAGTTAGCACAAACAGACACACGAAGCAAACACATACACACATTACAGTCCCACAGAAACACACACTGCACTCAGAACACACACTTACACACACTACAGAAATCAGAAACACACTTAAACACAGTACCTACCTGAACCGCAGCACCAGCAGCAATAACTAAATGTCCCTTAACATCATGATAATAGTACTTGCGGTTCTAGTGCTCCGGTACTGTGGTCTTTCAGTCTTTAAGCCTTGTGATTACGAGTGCCAGTATGTAAAGCATTTGGTAGTTGGCAGTATCCTATTTATTTGTACCTCCATGGTTGTGTACATGTTGTTAACCTATCTGTATATTTGCTGATATATGTATATCCGTATATATCGACATATATCTCTCTATCACCCTTTCTATCTCTATAATATATATATATATATATATATATATATATATATATATATATATATATATATATATATATATATATATATATAGAGAGAGAGAGAGTGAACACACCTTTCGTTGGGTGCATGACGGTGTATACTATTTCCAGAACTCCGCCCTTTTGTGTTTTAACATGTCACAATACACACCTGCCATTGGTACATCTCAGGTAGCTTAGTGGTAGGTGATTGTATACATGGTTGCGTGTTCTACTCCTGGCAGTGGTCGTTTTACCTCTCAGAGCAGGCATTATTAGTACAAGGGTGAATAATGCAGATTTCACCTGTTCTGGCCATCTTTGACTGTGATCTGTGCAATATTCAGCAAAGCTTAGACCTGTTTTGCGTATATCCGTGTAGTCATGTTTAAACGACGCTTACTGTCACTTGTCGGTGCATAAACCCACTAACATGTGCTTAAATGTGCTCTAATGACCTGCATCCAACATCCATTATTCATGCCATCGGAATTACGTAACGGCCCTTGCAGGTCATGGAACCAGGAGCATGCATGACACAGTCACTGGCTTTACCACTTGGGCATCTGGGATATGTACAAGTGTTATGGTATTTTGTATGTGGACTGTACTATGACTGTTCCTCCATACTGCAAACAAATGTGCAACTCAGTTAGTTTGCATATGGATGATACCTATTAATGGTATGTCCAAGTGATGTTTAATGGATGTGCTCCAGCTATGGGAATCCATGTCACACTGAGCCACACACTGTAATGTGCTACACCTTGACACAACCATAACTGGAGAATGCTGGGGTGATGGTTATCTGTCATAGGTACTCCCCATGCTTTGGAACTGCATCCCTGATTACATTATATGGAGCCCCTCATTAACACACCAGGAAATCCTTGCAGAGTGGGTGGGGAACAGTGGTTACACACATGGATCCCGCAATTGCCTCTGTTCCACAGAGGGACAGTTAGTTAATCGATGGGGTGGCAACAGCAGACACATTTTGCCTAGGCTGATGAATGGCCTCTGACAATCAGGCATGTACCTACCGATGTACCTAGGAACCTATACATACAGTATCAACACATGCTGTTAGCTTTGTTTACTGTTCAGGTGTTGACTTCCCTTGTTCCAATAGCTGTTGTGTGTGCAATAGTTGAGAGCTGTCTATGTAGGATTCACACAGTAGACCACCTATACATAACAATTTACAGGTGGTCGTGTGTGTGTGTGTGTGTGTGTCATCCATTTTACTGTGTGTGCAGGTGGAGAAGTGTGTCAGTTCATAGGGGCCTACACTGTCAGTGTATGTGCTATACGTTCCCTCTTTGCCAAGGCATGGGCATATTGGGCATACCTCCATCTGCCTTCTGGGGCTGGCACAGGGTGTTCGTGGTCTGAATCCCTCTGTGCCTGTGATGCCCTTGGCAATTGCGGTGGGCTGTGAGGGCCTTCACCATTATGTCCCTGCTGCAGCTGTTTCCGCAGGATCATATTATGTAGCATGGCACATACTATGAAGATTTGGGCACACGTGCCTGGAGAGTACTGCAACACTTCACCAGATATGTCCAAGCAATGGAACCATGTTTTCAGCATCCCAAGCACATGCTCTATGATGATTCTGGTTTGTGCATGTGCCCCATTATGGCGTTCTTGCATGGGTGTGTGTGCATTTCTGATCGGAGTCATCATCCACGGCTGCAGTGCATAGCCAGCATCCCCCACAAGGTGGCCATATGGGATGCCCCCCCCTGACAAATACCTGATACAGCTGTGAGGCATGCCAGATGTGGGAGTCATGGTAGCTTCCAGGGCTGCCAGCATACACATCTGTGATAATGCCTTGGGCATTGCACACAACCTGGCAGTTGATGGAGTGGTATCCCTTGCAGTTTATGTAGCGCCTACCATGCTCACTGGGTGGTGACTTGATATGTATGTGCGTGTAGTCTATTGCACCCAGTACCTCTGGGTAGTCTGCCACATGGTGGAAGAGACGCATATTGCTGGCCAACTCCTCCTGAGTTTGGGGGAAGTATATATGCTCATTGGCATGTGGTAACATGGCATCAAGAACTGGTGGAGTACCATGGATGCTGATGCCTGTGAGATACCCATGATATCTCCAGTTGGCCTTTGAAAGGTACCTGTGGCTAGTATTCTGAAGCTTACACATACCTTTGTGTCCAATGGGATGGGTTCCCCTCTATTGTTCCTGGATCTGAGGCGTGGCGAGCACAGCTCAACAATTTGCTGTTTGATGTCCCTGTCCACCCTGTAACGCTCTGCTATCTCCAGATCATGTAGCCCCTGGTAGGTTACCCTTGGTCTGAGCATGCTTCTCCTCCTCTGGGGCCTGAGGTGGTTGTCAGCATCAACCTCCACACCACCTTCAGTCTCCAGCACATGTTGATGAATCACAGCTATGGCAGCTCCCAACAAGTACATTGTAAAAGTTCCCCGTCTGTTTACACTAATGTTGCAGTGTTTGGGAATACACGAGTGTGTATGAGGTGCCATCACACTTTATACTATTGTACTTTGAACACTGATGATGTCATAGGGTGTGTATGTACAATCAGAGCTGCAGGGTATCTTATGTGTTTTACCACAGGTACTGCTATTGTGGTGCCTTTGGTGTTGAATTACATTTAGCTGCCGTGGATCACCTCTTGCCCTTGCCTTCACTTTTCTTAACGATCCCCTTCCCATTGTCGGGCATACATCCAGCAGCCTGCTTTCTTGTTTTGTACTTTCCCAAACCAGGATTGTGTTGTGAAATGTGTTCTATAGCCGATCTACTGCAGGTTTGCTTTGCTCTGCGGTGACAGTTCTCTTTTCTTTGCAATCCGACACCTCCCCTATCCTGTTCTGCAGGATGCTACTAGCAGCCATGTTAGCTGCTGTCAATGGCCCACTGTGAGTTAATAGGTGTTAATTACTCAGCTGTACTCCAATTACCCTACGGCGGCATTTCCTTATTGTCTTCCCATAAACGTCCTGTTTGAGCTGTGGTGCGCGGCACGTGCGTCTGCTTACCAGGTTTCGGGCACTTTGTCATCCACATACACATGTGCTTTTGGGCACCATGTGTGCTCTCAGCTAAGCAAAGCAATACCTACATCCACACCCCTATCCTGCGGCTTTGCTTAGCAATGGGCGACCCGGATTTGCATTGCTCCAATGTGCTTACAGCTATGGTGGCACACCCCACTGCTGATGTCATGTATACCTCCAGACCACTCCTCGGTGTTGTAGTGCTGCGCCGTATGGTACATCCTTAGGCCGGCGGGACGTTTGCGATTCAGTATTACTTGCCTCATTTGCATGGCATTGACTACTAATTCATAGTTACCATGCCGAACACTGTCACAGACCCTTAGCAACCCTTGCAGCTTGGTTGTGGTGTCGCATGCATACCATTGACTATTATGGTGAAATCATGATTTGTGTTACATTGCAATTTTATGACATCTGTATATATTTTCCTTGTGTTCATGTTTGCGCGCACATGCCCTGCAGTTGTACTTTGCGTTACTGTGGCCATGACATTAAATGTTATTTTTTATGTGTTGTGCATGTTTTTTTATACCATTGGCTGTATATTTAGCCATTGGCATATGTTAACTTTGTAATACATAAGTTTGGTCTGCTTTCATGGCTCCGGTGTTCTGTTTGGAAAAATGTAAACCGTTTCTTTTGGTTTACATTTCTGTATGCTTACTTACTTCATGAATCACTATGTACCTTCATTTGCATGCTGCAGTACTGCGCATGGGGTGATTAGCATACATGAGCCGAGAGCTGTGCAGATCTGGCGTACGCTGATAGTGCACGTGGAATTGGATCGTACCTGAATCACTTGGCGGCCATATTTGGCTTTATACCGCCTATGCTATGCCTGCGCCTGGCTCAAGCTTCATGAATCCCGGGGCTTGTGTCATCTGACTTTCTGAAGGATTCATGTCTGGAACCTGTGTCTAACAGAGCTCTTTTAAACTATCTGGAAATATACAGAGTTAAGTTTATATATATATATATATATATATATATATATATATATATATATATATATATATTGTTTGGTTCTTCAGAATTGTGTACTATAAATTGTTGCTGGACTAAGTTTATTCAGAGTTGGCACTGTTATTTTTTGATTCACTGTATAGTTTTGCAGATCTCTGCTGAAAGTGTTTTGTCCCACCTCCCTCTATTTTCTGCTATGTCTTAAGTTGGTATAACTGTTTTTTTACAGCCTGTGTCAACTGACTCTCTGAAACATTACTTGCATCATAATAGACCATGTTAGTTAACAGCCTGCATATCATTGCTGGAAGCTGTGCCTAACAGAGCTCTTTTCAAACTATCTGGAAATATACATAGCTAAGTAAATTTTTTGGTTCTTCAGAATTGTGTACTGTAAATTGTTGCAGGACTAATTTTATTCAGAGTTGTGCACTGCTATTTTTGATTCACTGTATAGTTTTCCAGATCTCTCCTGAAAGTGTTTTGTCCCATCTCCCCCTATTTTCTGCTGTGTCTTAAGGTGGTATAATTTTTTTTATATCTTGTGTCATCTGACTATCTGAAGGATTACTTGCATAGTAATACACCCTAGTTAACAGCCTGCATATCATTGCTGGGACCTGTGTCTAACAGAGGTCTTTTCAAAATATCTGGAAATATACAGAGCTAAGTATATTTTTTTGTTTCTTCAAAAGTGTGTACTGTAAATTGTTCTGTACTAATTTTATTCAGAGTTGCGCACTGTTATTTTTGATTCACTGTATAGATTTTCAGATCTTTGCTGAAAGTGTTTTGTCCCAGCTCCCTCTATTTTCTGCTGTGTCTTGAGTTGGTATAACTGTTTTTTACAGCTTGTGTCATCTGACCTTCTAAGTTAACAGTCTGCATATCACTGCTGGAACCTGTGTCTAACAGAGCACTTTTCAATCTATTTGGAAATATACAGAGCTAAGTATATTTTTAGGTGCATCAGAATTGTGTACTGTAAATTGTTGCTGGACTAACTTTATTCAGAGCTGTGCACATCTATTTTTGATTCACTGTATAGTTTTTCAGATCTCTGTTGAAAGTGTTTTGTCCCATCTCCCTCTATTTTCTGCTGTATCTTAAGTTGGTATAACTGGTGTTTACAGCTTGTGTCATCTGACTATCTGAAGGATTACTTGCATAATAATAGGCCCTGTTAGTTAACAGCCTGCATATCATTGCTGGAACCTGTGTCTAACAGAACTCTTTTCAAACTGTCTGGAAATATGCAGAGCTAAGTATAATTTTTGGTTCTTCACAATTGTGCACTGTAAGCTGTTGCTGGACTAATTTTATTCAGAGTTGTGCACTGTTTTTTTTTTTTTTTATTCACTGTATAGATTTTCAGATCTCTGCAGAAAGTGTTTTGTCCCACCTCCCTGTATTTTCTGCTGTGTCTTAAGTTGGTATAACTGGATTTTCCAGCTTGTGTCATCTGACTAACTGAAGGATTTCTTGAATAATAATAGACCCAGTTAGTTAACAGCTTGCATATCATTGCTGGAATCTGTGTCTAACAGAGCTGTTTTCAAACTATCTGGAAATATACTGAGCTAAGTATATATTTTTTGGTTCTTCAGAATTGTGTAATGTAAATTGTTCCGGACTAATTTTATTCAGAGTTCTGCACTGTTATTTTGGATTCACTGTATAGTTTTTTCAGATCTCTGCTGGAAGTGTTTTGTCACACCACCCTCCAGTTTTTGCTGTGTCTTAAGGTGGTATGACTGTTTTTATATCTTGTGTCATCTGACTATCTGAAGGATTACTTGCATAATAATAGAACCTGTTAGTTAACAGCCTGCATATCATTGATGGAACATGTGTCTAACATAGCTCATTTTAAACTATCTGGAAATATACAGAGCTAAGCATTTTTTTTTTGGTTCTTCAGAATTGTGTACTGTAAATTGTTGCTGGACTAATTTTATTCAGAGTTGTCCATTGTTATTTTTGATTCACTGTATATATTTTCATTTCTTTCCTGAAAGTGTTTTGTCCCACCTCCCTCTATTTTCTGCTGTGTCTTAAGTTGGTATAACTGTTTTTTACAGCTTTTGTCATCTGACTATCTGAAGGATTACTTGCATAATAATAGACCCTATTAGTTAACAGCCTGCATATAATTGCTGGAACATGTGTCTAACAGAGCTCTTTTTAAACTATCTGGAAATATACAGAGCTAAGAATATTTTTTTGGTACTTCAGAATTGTGTACTGTAAATTGTTGCTGGACTCATTTTATTCAGAGTTGTGCACTGTTTATTTTTTATTTATTTATTTATTGACATTTGTTAACCGGGTTTGTCCAACTGGGCTTGTGGCCCATTTTCAGTGGAGACCCGACGATAAAAGCTCCAGTAGTACATTTTAAACAAGTACAATTTTAAACAATATTGATATAATAGCAGTTTTAGAAAAAAGATTCACATATGTTGGGTTACATGCATAAAGTTAAAGTTGCATTAAAAAGAAGCTAAGTAGCAATTTTACATTGAAATAGTTCAATAGGTCAACAATAAACATTTTTTGTTTGTAGAAAATATGCAAATGCATAGTACACACATTGGAGAGAGAGAGGTGTAATGAGGTACTAAGTATGGTCCTTTTGAGGGTACATAAAAGGAAGGAAGTCTAGGTAGGATCATGGCAAGGGCAGGTTCTGGAATTGAGGAAAATAAGCTTTTAGTTCATTTTTAAAGTGTTAGGTTTGGGAGATTGAACGTAAGTCAGTGGGAAGTTTGTTCTAAGCATGGGCAAAGGTGTGTTTGTAGAGTAGTTTGCCTACTGACCTTTTTGGGTGGTGGATATCAAGTAATTGTTGGTTTGAAGTACAGAGGGTCCTGGTTGGGATGTAGATGTAGACTATGGAAGATAGAGATGGACAGAAGGAGGGTTTATAAAGAATAGAGTGTAGCATATGAAATTGATAAGATAGCAGAAATTGGGGAAGTTCAAGCCATTGAAGAGAGTTTAATGAAATGCAGTGGTGTGAGTTGTATGGGGAGTTAACAATGAATATGACTATTTTATGGTACATCTGTTATAGTTTGTTTAGAGTGGAAGCCTGGATATTGGTAAGAACTGGGGCGGTGTATAAGAGGGAGGGGAAGAGGAGTGCCTGGCCCATGGTAAGTCTAAATTCAGGTGTTAGGAATTTTTTGTTCCGATATAGCAGACCTAGTTTCTGTTTTTTTTTTTATGCATTGAAGTATGTGTAGGTTAAACTTTAGTTCGTCATCGATAATGACCCCAAGGAGTTTTGTGTGGGTGTCAGGTTGGATGGTTATATTGTTAGAAGATGTAATAAAAAAGGAGGTTTTGTGATGAGACAGAGAACGGGGTAGGAAAAGTAGGAGTTTGGTCTTTTTGGGATTTATGATCGAGAGGTTGTGAGAGAGCCATTGTTCAGTGGATAGTAGGGCCTGTTGGGTCAGGGAGTGTATTTCAGGAATGTTACTTGAGATGGATATAAGTGTGGAGTCGTTGGCATACTGAATAAGGGGGGATTCTTTGCATGAGGTGTAAAGATCATTGGTGAAGATGTTAAACAAATGGGGTCCCAAGATGAAGCCTTGGGGAACACCAGTGGAGATGGGAAGGAAAGGTGAGGAGGATGAGAGCCATTTGACAGATTGTTCCCTGCCAGATAGGTAACTATTAAACCAGGCAAGTGCGGAGGGGGATAGGTGGAGATTTCCAAGTTTGGATAGTAGTAGAGGATGAGAGACAGTATATGTTATTTTTGATTCACTGTATAGTTTTTCAGATGTCTGCTGAAAGTGTTTTGTCCCACCTCCATCTATTTTCTGCTATGACTTAAGTTGGTACAACTGTTTTTTAAAGCTTGTGTCATCTGACTATCTGAATGATTACTTGCATAATAATAGACTCTGTTCGTTAACAGCCTGCATATCATGCCTGGAACCTGTGTCTAACAGAGTTCTTTTCAAACTTTCTGGAAATATACTGATTTAAGCATATTTTATTAGGTTCTTTAAGAATTGTGTTCTTTAAATTGTTGCTGGACTAATTTTATTCAGAGTTGTGCCCTGTTATTTTTGATTCACTGTATAGTTTTTCAGATGTCTGCTGAAAGTGTTTTGTCCCACCTCCATCTATTTTCTGCTGTGACTTAAGTTGGTACAACTGGTTTTTAAAGCTTGTGTCATCTGACTATCTGAATGATTAATTGCATAATAATAGACTCTGTTAGTTAACAGCCTGCATATCATGCCTGGAACCTGTGTCTAACAGAGTTCTTTTCAAACTTTCTGGAAATATAGTGAGTTAAGTATATTTTATTTGGTTCTTTAAGAATTGTGTTCTTTAAATTGTTGCTGGACTAATTTTATTCAGAGTTGTGCCCTGTTATTTTTGATTCACTGTATAGTTTTTCAGATCTCTGCTGAAAGTGTTTTGTCCCAACTCCCTCTATTTAGTCTTGTCAGTTACATTGGTATATCCAGTTTTTACAGCTTGTGTCAATTGACTATCTGAAGGAGTACTTGCATAATAATAGACCCTGTTAGTAAATAGCCTGCATATCAATGATGGAAACTGTGTCTAAAAGAGCTCTTTTCAAACAATCTGGAAATATACAGAGCTAAGTATATTTTTTTTGGTTCTTCAGAATTGTGTACTGTAAATTGTTGCAGAATTAATTTTATTCAGAGTTTTGCACTATTTTTGATTCACTGTATAGTTTTTTCAGATCTCTGCAGAAAACGGTTTTGTCCTACTTCCCCCTATTTTCTCGTGTTTCGTAAGTTGGTATAACTGGTTTTTACAGCTTATGTCATCTGACTATTTGAAAGATTACTGGCATAATAATAGACCCTGTTAGATAAAAGCCTGCATATCATTGCTGTAATCTTTGTCTAACAGAGCTCTTTTCAAACTATCTGGGAATATACATAGCTAACTATATTCTGTGGTTCTTCAGAATTTTGTACTGTAAATTGTTGCCGACAAATTTTATTCAGACTTGTGCACTGCTATTTTTGATTCACTGTATAGTTTTTCAGATCTCTGCTGAAAGTGTTTTGTCCCATCTCCCTCTATTTTCTGATGTGTCTTAAGGTGGTATAACTGGATTTTATATTTTGTGTCATCTGACTATCTGAAGGATTACTTGCATAGTAATAGACCCTGTTAGTTAACAGCCTGCATGTCATTGCTGGAACATGTGTCTAACAAAGCTCTTTTTAAAATATCTGGAAATATACAGAGCTGAGTATATTTTTTTTGGTTCTTCAGAATTGTGTAATGTAAACTGTTCTTGACTAATTTTATTCAGAGTTGCACACTGTTATTTTTGATTCACTCTATAGGTTTTCATTTCTTTGCTGAAAATGTTTTGTCACACCTCCCTTTATTTTCTGCTTTGTATTAAGTTAGTATAACTGGTTTTTACAATTTGTGTCATCTGACTATCTGAAGGATTACTTGCTTAATAATAGACGCTGTAAGTTAACAGCTTGCATATCATTGCTGGAACCTATGTCTAAGAGAGCTCTTTTCAAACTATCTGTAACTATACAAAGCTAAATATTTTTTCTTGGTTCTTCAGAACTGTGCACTGTAAATTGCTGCTGGGCCTATTTTTTTCAGAGTTGTGCACTGTTTTTTTTTTTTTTTTGATTCACTGTATAGATTTTCAGATCTCTGCTGAAAGTGTTTTGTCTTACCTACCTCTATTTTCTGCTGTGTCTTAAGTTGGTATAACTGGATTTTTCAGCTTGTGTCATCTGACTATCTAAAGGATTTCTTGCATAATAATAGACTGTATTAGTTAACAGCCTGCATATCATTACTGGAACCTGTGTCTAACAGAGCACTTTTATAACTATCTGGAAATTTACAGAGCTAAGTATATATTTGGTTCTTCAGAACAATGAACTGTAAATTGTTGCTGGACTAATTTTATTCAGAGTTGTACACTGTTATTTTTGTTTCACTGTATAGTTTTCCATCTCTGTTGAAAGTGGTTTGTCTCATTTCCCTCTATTTTCTGCTGTGTCTTAAGTTGGTATAACTGTTTTTTTACAGCTTGTGTCATCTGACTATCTGAAGGATTACTTGCATAATAATAGACCCTGTTAGATAATAGCCTGCATATCATTCCTGGAAACTCTGTCTAATAGAGCTCTTTTCAAATTGTCTTGAAATACACAGAGCTAAGTATATATTTTTGGTTCTTTAGAATTGTGTACTGCAAATTGTTGCTGGACTAATTTTATTCAGAGTTGTGCACTATTTTTGATTCACTGTATAATTTTTCAGATCTCTGCTGAAAGCGTTTTGTCCCACCTCCTTCTATTTTCTGCTGTGTCTTTAGTTGGTGCAACTGTTTTTTATAGCTTGTGTCATCTGACTATACGAAGGATTACTTGCATAATAATAGACTTGTTACTTAACGGCCTGCATATCATTGCTGGAAACTCTGTCTAATAGAGCTCTTTTCAAACTATCTGGAAATATACATAGCTAAGTATATTTTTTGGTTCTTCAGAATTGTGCACTGTAAATTGTTGCTGGACTCATTTTATTCAGAGTTGTGCACTGCTATTTTTGATTCACTGTATAGTTTTTCAGATCTCTGCTGAAAGTGTTTTGTCCCACCTCCCTCTATTTTATTCTTTGTCTTATGGTGGTATAAATGTGTTTTATATCTTGTGTCATCTGACTATTTGAAGGATTAGTTGCATAGTTAAAGACCCTCTTAGTTAACAGCCTGCATATCATTGCTGGAACATGTGTTTAAGAGCTCTTTTCAAACTATATGGAAAAATAGAGAGCTAAGTATATTTTTTGGTTCTTCAGAATTGTGCACTATAAATTGTTGCTGGACTCATTTTATTCAGAGTTGTGCACTGCTATTTTTGATTCACTGTATAGTTTTCAGATCTCTGCTGAAAGTGTTTTGTCCCACCTCCCTCTATTTTATTCTGTCTTATGGTGGTATAAATGTGTTTTATATCTTGTGTCATCTGACTATTTGAAGGATTACTTGCATAGTTAAAGACCCTCTTAGTTAACAGCCTGCATTTCATTGCTGGAACATGTGTCTAAGAGCTCTTTTCAAACTATATGGAAAAATAGAGAGCTAAGTATATTTTTTGGTTCTTCTGAATTGTGTACTGTAAATTGTTGTTGGATTAATTTTATTTAGTGCTGTGCACTTCAATTTTTGATTCACTGTATAGTTTTTCAGATCTCTGCTGAAAGGGTTTTGTCCCATCTCCCTCTATTTTCTTCTGTGTCTTAAGTTGGTATAACTGGTGTTTACTGCTTGTGTCATCTGACTATCTGAAGGATTACTTGCATATTAATAGGCCCTGTTTGTTAACAGCCTGCATATCATTGCTGGAACCTGTGTCTAACAGAGCTCTTTTTAAACTTTCTGGAAATATAATGAGCTAAGTATATTTTTTGGTTCTTCAGAATTGTGTACTATAAATTGTTGCTGAACTCATTTTATTCAGAGTTGTGCACTGTTATTTTTGATTTACTGTATAGTTTTCCAGATTTCTGCTGAAAGTGTTTTTTCCCACCTCCCTGTATTTTCTGCTGTGTTTTAAGTTGGTATTACTGGTTTTACAGCTTGCGTCATCTGACGTTCTGAAGGATTACTTCCATAATAATAATAGACCCTATTAGCTATCATTGCTGCAACCTATGTCTAACAGAGCTCTTTTCAAACTATCTGGAAATATACAGAGTTAAGTAATATTTTTTAGTTCTTAAGAATTGTGAACTGTAAATTGTTGCTGAACTAATTTTATTCAGAGTTGTGCACTGCTATTTTTAATTTACTGTATAGTTTTTCAGATGTCTGCTGAAAGTGTTTTATCCCACTTTCCTCTATTTTCTGCTGTGTCTTAAGTTCGTATAACTAATTTTTACAGCTTGTGTCATCTGACTATCTGAAGGATTACTCGCATAATAATAGACCCTGTTAGTAAACAGCCTGCATATCATGTCTGGAACCTGTGTCTAACAGAGCTCTTTTCAAACTATCTGGAAATATACAGAGTTAAGAATATTTTATTTGGTTGGTCAGAATTGTGTACTTTTAATTGTTGCTGGACTAATTTTATTCAGAGTTGTGCACTGTTTTTTTTTATTCACTGTATTGTTTTTCAGATCTCTGCTGAAAATGTTTTGTGCCTCCTCCCTCTTTTTTCTGCTGTGTCTTACGTTTGTATAACTGTTTTTTTCAGGTTGTGTCATCTGACTATCTGAAGGATTACTTGCATAATATTACACCTTCTTAGTTAACAGCCTGTATATCATTGCTGGAACACGTGTCTAGCAGAGCTCTTTTTAAACTATCTGGAAATATACAGAGCTAAATATATATTCTTGGTTCTATAGATTTGTGCCCTGTAAATTGTTTCTGGGCTAATTTTATTTAGAGTTGTGCACTATTTTTGATTCACTTTATAGTTTTTCAGATCTCTGCTGAAAGAGTTTTTTCAATAGTCCCTCTTTTTTCTGCTGTGTCTTAAATTGGTATAACAGGTATTTGCAACTTGTGTCTTCTGACTATCTGAAGGATTACTTGCATTATAATAGTCCCTGTTAGGTAGCCTGCATATCATTGCTGGAACCTGTGTCTAACTGAGGTCATTTCAAACTTTTGGGAAATATGCAGAGCTAAGTATATTGTTTTGTTTTTTAAGAATTATGTACTGTAAATTTTTGTTGGACTAATTTGTGCACTGTTATTTTTGATTCACTGTATAGTTTTTCAGATCTCTGCTGAAAAGTGTTTTGTTCCATCGTCCTCTCTTTTCTGCTGTCCCTTAAGGTGCTATAACTGTTTTTATATCTTGTGTCTTCTGACTATTTGAAGGATTACTTCCGTAGTTATTGACCCTGTTAGATAACAGCCTGCATATCTTTGCTGGAACACGTGTCTAACAGAGCTGTTTTCAAAATATCTGAAAATATACAGAGCTAAGAATATTTTTTTGTTCTTCAGAATTGTGTACTATAAATTGTTGCTGGACTAATTTTATTCAGAGTTGTGCACTTTTTTTTTTGATTCACTGTATAGATTTTCCAGTTTCTGCTGAAAGTGTTTTGTCCCTTCTCCCGCTATTTTCTGCTATTTCTTAAGTTGGTATAACTGGCTTTTTCAGCTCGTGTCATCTGACTATCTGAAGGATTACTTGCATAATAATAGACCCTGTTAGTTAACAGCCTGCATGTCATTGTTGGAACCTGTGTCTAACAGACCTCTTTTCATACTGTCTGGAAATATACAGAGCTAAGTATATTTTTTGGTTCTTGAGAATTGTGTACTGTAAATTGTTGCTGGACTAATTTTATTCAGAGTTGTGCTCTGTTATTTTTGATTCACTGTATCGTTTTTCAGATCTTTGCTGAAAGTGTTTGGTCCCACCTCCCTCTATTTTCTGTTGTGTCTTAAGTGGGTATAACTGTTTTTTACAGCTTGTCATCTGACTATCTGAAGGATTACTTGGATAATAATAGACCCTATTAATTAACAGCCTGAATATCATTGCTGGAACATGTGTCTAACATAGCTCTTTTTAAACTTTTTGGAAATATACAGAGGTAAGTATATTTCTTTGGTTATTCAGAATTGTATACTGTAAATAATTGCTGGACTATTTTTATTCTGAGTTGTGCACTGTTATTTTAGATTCACTGTATAATTTTTCAGATTTCTGCTGAAAGTTTTTGTTCCCACCTCCTTCTATTTTCTGCTGTGTCTTAAGTTGGTATAACTGTTTTGTACCACTTGTGACATCTGATTATCTGAAGAATTACATGCATAATAATAGACCATGTTAGTTAACAGCCTGCATATCATTGCTGGAACCTGTGTCTAACAGAGTTCTTTTCAAACTTTCTGAAAATATTCAGAGCTAAGTATATTTTTTGATTCTTCAGAATTGTGTACTGTAAATTGTTGCTGATCTAATTTTATTCAGAGTTCTGCACTGTTATTTTTGATTCACTGTATAGGTTTTCATATCTCTGCTGAAAGTGTTTTGTCCGACCTCATTCTATATTCTGTTGTGTCTTAAGTTGCTATAACTGTTTTTACAGCTTTTGTAATCTGACTATCTGAAGGATTACTTGCATAATAATAAATCCTGTTAGTTAACAGAATGCATATAATTTCTGGAACCTGTGTCTAACAGAGCTCTTTTCAACCTATCTGGAAGTATACAGAGCTAAGTATATTTTTTGGTTCTTCAGAATTGTGTAATGTAAATTGTTGCTGGACTCATTTTATTCAGAGTTGTGCACAGTTATTTTTCATTCACTGTATAGTTTTTCAGATCTCTGCTGAAAGGTTTTGTCCGACCTTCCTCTATTTTCTGCTTTTTCTTAAGTTGGTATACTGGTTTTACAGCTTGCGTCATCTGACAATCTGAAGGACTAATTGCATAATAATACACCCTATTAGTTAACAGCCTGCATATCATTGCTGGAACCTGTGTCTAACAAAGCTCTTTCCAAACTATCTGGAATTATACATAGTTAAGTTTATTTTTTTTGGTTCTTCAGAATGGTGTACTGTATACTGGTGCTGGACTAATTTTATTCAGAGTTGTGCACTGTTATTTTTGTTTCACTGTATAGTTTTCCATCTCTGTTGAAAGTGTTTTGTCTCATCTCCCTCTATTTTCTGCTGTGTCTTAAGTTGGTATAACTGTTTTTTTGCAGCTTGTGTCATCTGTATATCTGAAGGATTACTTGCATAATAATACACCCTGTTAGTTAACAGCCTGCATATCATTGCTGGAACAGGTGTCTAACAGAGCTCTATTAAAATATCTGGAAATATAAAGAGCTAAGTATATATTTTTGGTTCTTCAGATTTGTGTCCTATTAATTGTTGCTGGACTAATTTTATTTAGAGCTGTGCACTGTTATTTTTGATTCACTGTATAGTTTTTCAGATCTCTGCTGAAACTGTTTTGTCAACCCTCCCTCTTTTTTCTGCTGGGTCTTAAATTGGTATAACAGGTTTTTACAACTTGTGTCATCTGACTATCTGAAGGATTACTTGCATTTTAATGGACTCTGTTATTTAAGATCTTGCATATCATTGCTGGAACCTGTGTCTAACAGAGCTCTTTTAAATCTATCTGGAGATATACAGAGCTAAGTATATTTCTTTGGTTCTTCAGAATTGTGTACTGTAAATTGTTGCTGGACTATTATTATTCCAGAGTTGTGCACTGTTATTTTTGATTCACTTTATAGTTTTTCAGATCTCTGGTGAAAGTGTTTTTCCCACCTCCCTCTATTTTCTGCTGTGTCTTAAGTTTGTGTAACTGTTTTTTACAGCTTGTGTCATCTGACTTTCTGGAGGATTACTTGCATAATAATAGTCCATGTTAGTTAGCCTGCATATCATTGCTGGAACATATGTCTAAAAGAGCTTTTTTCAAACTATTTGGAAATATACAGAGCTAGGTACATATTTATGTTTTTTTAAGAAATGTGTACTGTAAATCTTTGCAGGACTAATTTTATTCAGAGTTGTACACTTTTATTTTTGATTCACTGTATAGTTTTTCAGATCTCTGCTGAAAGTGTTTTGTCCTATCTCCCTCTATTTTCTGCTGTGTGTTAAGGTGTTATAACTGTTTTTAAATTTTGTGTCATCTGACTATTTGAAGGATTAATTGCATAGTTATAGACCCTGTTAGTTAACAGCCTGCATATCATTGCTGGAACCTGTGTCTAACAGAGGTCTTTTCAAACTATCTGGAAATATATAGAGCTAAGTATATATTTTTTCTTCTGAACTGTGTACTGTAAATTTTTGCTGGACTAATTTTATTCAGAGTTGTATACTGTTATTTTTGATTCACTGTATAATTTTCCAGATCTCTGCTGAATGTGTTTTTTTTCCATCTGCCACTATTTTCTGCTGTGTCTTAAGTTGGTATAACTGTTTTGGACCACTTGTGACATCTGATTATCTGAAGAATTACATGCATAATAATAGACCATGTTAGTTAACAGCCTGCATATCATTGCTGGAACCTGTGTCTAACAGAGTTCTTTTCAAACTTTCTGAAAATATTTAGAGCTAAGTATATTTTTTGATTCTTCAGAATTGTGTACTGTAAATTTTTGCTGAACTAATTTTATTCAGAGTTCTGCACTTTTATTTTTGATTCACTGTATAGGTTTTCATATCTCTGCTGAAAGTGTTTTGTCCCACCTCATTCTATATTCTGTTGTGTCTTAAGTTGCTATAACTGTTTTTACAGCTTTTGTAATCTGACTATCTGAAGGATTACTTGCATAATAATAAATCCTGTTAGTTAACAGAAGGCATATAATTTCTGGAACCTGTGTCCAAAAGAGCTCTTTTCAACCTATCTGGAAGTATACAGAGCTAAGTATATTTTTTGGTTCTTCAGAATTGTGTAATGTAAATTGTTGCTGGACTCATTTTATTCAGAGTTGTGCACAGTTATTTTTCATTCACTGTATAGTTTTTCAGATCTCTGCTGAAAGGTTTTGTCCGACCTTCCTCTATTTTCTGCTTTTTCTTAAGTTGGTATAACTGGTTTTACATCTTGCGTCATCTGACAATCCGAAGGACTAATTGCATAATAATACACCCTATTAGTTAACAGCCTGCATATCATTGCTGGAACCTGTGTCTAACAAAGCTCTTTCCAAACTATCTAGAATTATACATAGTTAAGTTTATTTTTTTTGGTTCTTCAGAATGGTGTACTGTATATTGGTGCTGGACTAATTTTATTCAGAGTTGTGCACTGTTATTTTTGTTTCACTGTATAGTTTTCCATCTCTGTTGAAAGTGTTTTGTCTCATCTCCCTCTATTTTCTGCTGTGTCTTAAGTTGGTAGAACTGTTTTTTTGCAGCTTGTGTCATCTGTATATCTGAATTATTACTTGCATAATAATACACCCTGTTAGTTAACAGCCTGCATATCATTGCTGGAACATGTGTCTAACAGAGCTCTATTAAAATATCTGGAAATATACAGAGCTAAGTATATATTTTTGGTTCTTCAGATTTGTGTCCTATTAATTGTTGCTGGACTAATTTTATTTAGAGCTGTGCACTGTTATTTTTGATTCACTGTATAGTTTTTCAGATCTCTGCTGAAACTGTTTTGTCAACCCTCCCTCTTTTTTCTGCTGGGTCATAAATTGGTATAACAGGTTTTTACAACTTGTGTCATCTGAATATCTGAAGGATTACTTGCATTTTAATGGACTCTGTTATTTAAGAGCTTGCATATCATTGCTGGAACCTGTGTCTGACAGAGCTCTTTTAAAACTATCTGGAGATATACAGAGCTAAGTATATTTCTTTGGTTCTTCAGAATTGTGTACTGTAAATTGTTGCTGGACTATTATTATTCCAGAGTTGTGCACTGTTATTTTTGATTCACTTTATAGTTTTTCAGATCTCTGGTGAAAGTGTTTTTTCCCACCTCCCTCTATTTTCTGCTGTGTCTTAAGTTTGTGTAACTGTTTTTTACAGCTTGTGTCATCTGACTTTCTGGAGGATTACTTGCATAATAATAGTCCATGTTAGTTAGCCTGCATATCATTGCTGGAACCTATGTCTAAAAGAGCTTTTTTCAAACTATTTGGAAATATACAGAGCTAGGTACATATTTATGTTTTTTTTAAGAAATGTGTACTGTAAATCTTTGCAGGACTAATTTTATTCAGAGTTGTGCACTTTTATTTTTGATTCACTGTATAGTTTTTCAGATCTCTGCTGAAAGTGTTTTGTCCTATCTCCCTCTATTTTCTGATGTGTGTTAAGGTGTTATAACTGTTTTTAAATCTTGTGTCATCTGACTATTTGAAGGATTACTTGCATAGTTATAGACCTTGTTAGTTAACAGCCTGCATATCATTGCTGGAACCTGTGTCTAACAGAGGTCTTTTCAAACTATCTGGAAATATATAGAGCTAAGTATATATTTTTTTCTTCTGAACTGTGTACTGTAAATTTTTGCTGGACTAATTTTATTCAGAGTTGTATACTGTTATTTTTGATTCACTGTATAATTTTCCAGATCTCTGCTGAATGTGATTTTTTCCATCTGCCACTATTTTCTGCTGTGTCTTAAGTTGGTATAACTGTTTTTTACAGCTTGTGTCATCTGACTATCTGAAGGATTACTTGCATAATAATAGACCCTGTTAGTTAACAGCCTGTATATCATGTCTGGAACCTGTGTCTAACACAGCTCGTTTCAAACTATCTGGAAATATATAGAGTTAAGTATATTTTTTTGGTTCTTCAGAATTGTGTGCTGTAAATTGTTGCTGGACTAATTTTATTCAGAGTTGTCTACTGCTATTTTTGATTCACTGCATAGTTTTTCATGTATCTGCTGAAAGTGTTTTGTCCTACCTCGTTCTATTTTCTGCTGTGTCTTAAGTTGGCAAAACTTTTTTTACTGCTTCTGTCATCTGACTATCTGAAGGAATACTTGCAAAAAATAGACCCTGTTAGTTAAAAGCCTGCATATTATTGCTGGAACCTGTGTCAAACAGAGCTCTTTTCAAACTATCTGGAAATATACAGAGTTTCATATATTTTTTTGGTTCTTCAGAATTGTGTATTGTAAATTGTTGCTGGACTAATTTTTTTCAGATTTGTGTAGTGTTATTTTTGATTCACTGTATAGATTTTCAGATCTCTGCTGAAAGTTTTTTGTCTCACCTCCCTGTTTTTTCTGCTATATCTTAAGTTGGTATAACTGTTTTTTGCAGTTTGTGTCATCTATCTATCTATCTGAAGGATTACTTGCATAATAATACACCCTGTTAGTTAACAGCCTTCATATCATTGCTGGAACATGTGTCTAACAGAGCTCTTTTTTAACTATCTGGAAATATACAGAGCTAAGTATATTTTTTGGTTCTTTAGAAATGTGTACTGTAAATTGTTGCTGGACTAATTTTATTCAGAGTTGCACTTTTTTATTTTTGATTCACTGTATAGATTTTCAGATCTTTGCTGAAAGTGTTTTGTCCCACCTCCTTCTATTTTCTGCTGTGTCTTAAGTTGGTGTAACTGTTTTTACAGCTTGTGTCATCTGATGGATTACTTGCATAATAATAGGCTCTGTTTGTTAACAGCCTGGATATCATTGCTGGAACCTGTGTCTAACAGAGCTCTTTTCAAACTATCTGGGAATATACAGAGCTAAGTATATTTTTTTGATTCTTCAGAATTGTGAACTGTAAATTGTGGCTGGACTAATTTTATTCAGAGTTGTGCACTGTTATTTTTTATTCACTTTATAGTTTTTCAGATCTCTACTGAAAGTGTTTCGTCCTACCTCCCTCTATTTTCTGCTGTGTCTTAAGTGGGTGTAACTGTTTTTACAGCTTGTGTCATCTGACTATCTGAAGGATTACATGCATAATAATAGACCCTGTTAGTAAATAGCGTGCATATCATTGCTGGAACCTGTGTCTAACAGAACTCTTTTCAAGATATCTGTAAATATACAGAGTTAAGTATATCTTTTTGGTTCTTCAGAATTGTGTACTGTCAATTGTTGTTGGAGTAATTTTATTCAGAGTAGTGCATTATTTTGTATTCATTGTTTAGTTTTTCAGATCTCTATTCAAAGTGTTTTGTCCCACTTCCCTATACTTTCTGTTGTGTCTTAAGATGGTATGACTGTTTTTTACTGCTTGTGTCCTCTGACTATCTGAAGGATTACTTGCATAATAATAGACCCTGTTAGTTAACAGCCAACATATCATTGCTGGAACCTGTGTCTAACGCAGCTCTTTTCAAACTATCTTTAAAATATACTGAGTTAAGTATATTATTTTGGTTCTTCAGAATAGTGTACTGTAAATTGTTGCTGGATTAATTTTATTCAGAGTTGTGTGCACTGTTATTTTTGATTTACTGTATAGTTTTTCAGATCTTTGTTTAAAGTGTTTTGTCCCACCACCCTCTATTTTCTCCTGTGTCTTAAGTTGATATAACTGTTTTTTACAGCTTGCTCATCTGGCTATCTGAAGGATTACTTGCATAATAATAGACCCTGTTAGTTTACAGCCTGCATATTATTGCTGAAACCTGTATCTGACAAAGCTCTTTTCAAATTATCTGGTAATATACAGAACTAAGTATATTTTTTGGTTCTTCGGAATTGTGTCCTGTAAATTGTTGCTGGACTAGTTTTATTCAAAATTGTGCACTGTTAATTTTGATTCACTGTATATTTTTCCAGATATCTGCTGAAAGTGTATTGTTCCACCTCCCTCTATTTTCTGCTGTGTCTTAAGTTGGTATAATTGGTTTCTACAGCTAGTGTCATCTGACTATCTGAAGGAATACTTGCAGAATAATAGACCCTGTTAGTTAACAGCCTGCATATAATTCTGGGAACCTGTGTCTAACAGAGCTCTTTTCAAACTATCTAGAAATATACAGAGCTAAGTATATTTTTGGTTCTTCAGAATTGTGTACTGTAAATTGTTGGTGGACTAATTTTAGAGTTGTGTATTGTTATTTTTGAATCACTGTTTAGTTTTTCAGATCTCTGCTGAAAGTATTTTGTCCCACCTCCCTTTTTTTTCTGCTGTGTCTTAAGTCGGTATAACTAGTTTTTACAGCATGTGTCATCTGACAATCTGAAGGATTACTTGCATAATAATATACACCTGTTAGTTAACAACCTGCATATCATTGCTGGAACCTGTGTCTAATAGAGCTCTTTTCAAACTATCTGGAAATATTCTGAGCTAAGTATATTTTTTTGGTTCTTCAGAATTGTGTACTGTAAATTGTTGCTGGACTAATTTTATTCAGAGTTGTGCACTGCTATTTTTGATTCACTGTATAAATTTTCAGATCTCTGCTGAACGTGTTTTTTCCCACCTCCCTCTGTTTTCTGCTGTGTTTTAAGTGGGTGTAACTGTTTTTTACAGCTTGTGTCATCTGACTATCTGAAGGATTACTCGCATAATAATAGACCCTGTTAGTAAACAGCCTGCATATCATGTCTGGAACCTGTGTCTAAAAGAGCTCTTTTCAAACTATCTGGAAATATACAGAGTTAAGAATATTTTATTTGGTTGGTCAGAATTGTGTACTTTTAATTGTTGCTGGACTAATTTTATTCAGAGTTGTGCACTGTTTTTTTTTTTATTCACTGTATTGTTTTTCAGATCTCTGCTGAAAATGTTTTGTGCCACCTCCCTCTTTTTTCTGCTGTGTCTTACGTTTGTATAACTGTTTTTTTCAGGTTGTGTCATCTGACTATCTGAAGGATTACTTGCATAATATTACACCTTCTTAGTTAACAGCCTGTATATCATTGCTGGAACACGTGTCTAGCAGAGCTCTTTTTAAACTATCTGGAAATATACAGAGCTAAATATATATTCTTGGTTCTATAGATTTGTGCCCTGTAAATTGTTTCTGGGCTAATTTTATTTAGAGTTGTGCACTATTTTTGATTCACTTTATAGTTTTTCAGATCTCTGCTGAAAGAGTTTTTTCAATAGTCCCTCTTTTTTCTGCTGTGTCTTAAATTGGTATAACAGGTATTTGCAACTTGTGTCTTCTGACTATCTGAAGGATTACTTGCATTATAATAGTCCCTGTTAGGTAGCCTGCATATCATTGCTGGAACCTGTGTCTAACTGAGGTCATTTCAAACTTTTTGGAAATATGCAGAGCTAAGTATATTGTTTTGTTTTTTAAGAATTATGTACTGTAAATTTTTGTTGGACTAATTTGTGCACTGTTATTTTTGATTCACTGTATAGTTTTTCAGATCTCTGCTGAAAAGTGTTTTGTTCCATCGTCCTCTCTTTTCTGCTGTCCCTTAAGGTGCTATAACTGTTTTTATATCTTGTGTCTTCTGACTATTTGAAGGATTACTTCCGTAGTTATTGACCCTGTTAGATAACAGCCTGCATATCTTTGCTGGAACACGTGTCTAACAGAGCTGTTTTCAAAATATCTGAAAATATACAGAGCTAAGAATATTTTTTTGTTCTTCAGAATTGTGTACTGTAAATTGTTGCTGGACTAATTTTATTCAGAGTTGTGCACTTTTTTTTTTTGATTCACTGTATAGATTTTCCAGTTTCTGCTGAAAGTGTTTTGTCCCTTCTCCCGCTATTTTCTGCTGTTTCTTAAGTCGGTATAACTGGCTTTTTCATCTTGTGTCATCTGACTATCTGAAGGATTACTTGCATAATAATAGACCCTGTTAGTTAACAGCCTGCATGTCATTGTTGGAACCTGTGTCTAACAGACCTCTTTTCATACTGTCTGGAAATATACAGAGCTAAGTATATTTGTTTGGTTCTTGAGAATTGTGTACTGTAAATTGTTGCTGGACTAATTTTATTCAGAGTTGTGCTCTGTTATTTTTGATTCACTGTATCATTTTTCAGATCTTTGCTGAAAGTGTTTGGTCCCACCTCCCTCTATTTTCTGTTGTGTCTTAAGTGGGTATAACTGTTTTTTACAGCTTGTCATCTGACTATCTGAAGGATTACTTGGATAATAATAGACCCTATTAATTAACAGCCTGAATATCATTGCTGGAACATGTGTCTAACATAGCTCTTTTTAAACTTTTTGGAAATATACAGAGGTAAGTATATTTCTTTGGTTCTTCAGAATTGTATACTGTAAATAATTGCTGGACTATTTTTATTCTGAGTTGTGCACTGTTATTTTAGATTCACTGTATAATTTTTCAGATTTCTGCTGAAAGTTTTTGTTCCCACCTCCTTCTATTTTCTGCTGTGTCTTAAGTTGGTATAACTGTTTTGTACCACTTGTGACATCTGATTATCTGAAGAATTACATGCATAATAATAGACCATGTTAGTTAACAGCCTGCATATCATTGCTGGAACCTGTGTCTAACAGAGTTCTTTTCAAACTTTCTGAAAATATTCAGAGCTAAGTATATTTTTTGATTCTTCAGAATTGTGTACTGTAAATTGTTGCTGATCTAATTTTATTCAGAGTTCTGCACTGTTATTTTTGATTCACTGTATAGGTTTTCATATCTCTGCTGAAAGTGTTTTGTCCCACCTCATTCTATATTCTGTTGTGTCTTAAGTTGCTATAACTGTTTTTACAGCTTTTGTAATCTGACTATCTGAAGGATTACTTGCATAATAATAAATCCTGTTAGTTAACAGAATGCATATAATTTCTGGAACCTGTGTCTAACAGAGCTCTTTTCAACCTATCTGGAAGTATACAGAGCTAAGTATATTTTTTGGTTCTTCAGAATTGTGTAATGTAAATTGTTGCTGGACTCATTTTATTCAGAGTTGTGCACAGTTATTTTTCATTCACTGTATAGTTTTTCAGATCTCTGCTGAAAGGTTTTGTCCGACCTTCCTCTATTTTCTGCTTTTTCTTAAGTTGGTATAACTGGTTTTACAGCTTGCGTCATCTGACAATCTGAAGGACTAATTGCATAATAATACACCCTATTAGTTAACAGCCTGCATATCATTGCTGGAACCTGTGTCTAACAAAGCTCTTTCCAAACTATCTGGAATTATACATAGTTAAGTTTATTTTTTTTGGTTCTTCAGAATGGTGTACTGTATACTGGTGCTGGACTAATTTTATTCAGAGTTGTGCACTGTTATTTTTGTTTCACTGTATAGTTTTCCATCTCTGTTGAAAGTGTTTTGTCTCATCTCCCTCTATTTTCTGCTGTGTCTTAAGTTGGTATAACTGTTTTTTTTTGCAGCTTGTGTCATCTGTATATCTGAAGGATTACTTGCATAATAATACACCCTGTTAGTTAACAGCCTGCATATCATTGCTGGAACAGGTGTCTAACAGAGCTCTATTAAAATATCTGGAAATATAAAGAGCTAAGTATATATTTTTGGTTCTTCAGATTTGTGTCCTATTAATTGTTGCTGGACTAATTTTATTTAGAGCTGTGCACTGTTATTTTTGATTCACTGTATAGTTTTTCAGATCTCTGATGAAACTGTTTTGTCAACCCTCCCTCTTTTTTCTGCTGGGTCTTAAATTGGTATAACAGGTTTTTACAACTTGTGTCATCTGACTATCTGAAGGATTACTTGCATTTTAATGGACTCTGTTATTTAAGAGCTTGCATATCATTGCTGGAACCTGTGTCTAACAGAGCTCTTTTAAAACTATCTGGAGATATACAGAGCTAAGTATATTTCTTTGGTTCTTCAGAATTGTGTACTGTAAATTGTTGCTGGACTATTATTATTCCAGAGTTGTGCACTGTTATTTTTGATTCACTTTATAGTTTTCAGATCT
>NC_056736.1:160109905-160184905 GCF_019279795.1 Protopterus annectens
TTTTAAAACTATCTGGAAATATACAGAGCTAAGTATATTTTTTGGTTCTTCAGAATTGTGTACTGTAAATTGTTGCTGGACTAATTTTATTCAGAGTTGTGCACTGTTATATTTGATTCACTGTATAGTTTTCCAGATCTCTGCTGAAAGTGTTTTGTCCCACCACCCTCTTTCTTCTGTTGTGTCTTAAGTTGGTATAAATATTTTTACAGCTTGTGTCATCTGACTATCTGGATGAATATCTGCATAGTAATAGACCATGTTAGTTAACAGTCTGCATATCATTGCTGGAACCTGTGTATAATATATCTCTTTTCACACTATCTCAAAATATACAGAGGTAAGTATATTTTTTTGGTTATTCAGAACTGTGAAATGTAAATTGTTGCTAGACGAATTTTATTCAGAGTCGTGCACAGTTATTTTTGATTCACTGTTTAGTTTTTCAGATCTTTTCTGAAAGTGTTTTGTCCCACCTCCCACTAATTTCAGTTGTGTCTTATGTGGGTATAACTGATTTTTACAGCTTGTGTCATCTGACTATCTGAAGGATTACTTGCATAATAATAGACCCTGTTAGTTAACAGCCTGCATGTCATTGCTGGAACCTGTGTCTAACAGAGCTCTTTTCAAACTATCTGGAAATATATAGAGCTATGTATATTTTTTTGGTCCTTCAGAACTGTGTACTGTAAATTGTTGCTGGACAAGTTTGTTCAGAGTTGTGCACTGTTATTTTTGGATCACTGTATAGTTTTTCAGATCTGTGCTGAAAGTGTTTTTTCCCACCTACCTCTATTTTCTGCTGTGTCTTAAGTTGGTATAACTGTTTTCTGCAGCTTGTGTCATCTCACTATCTGAAGGCTTACTTGCATAATAATAGACCCTGTTAATTAACAGCCTGAATATCATTGCTGGAACATGTGTCTAACATAGCTCTTTTTACACTATTTGGAAATATATAGAGGTAAGTATATTTCTTTGGTTCTTCAGGATTGTATACTGTAAATAATTGCTGGACTATTTTTATTCAGAGTTGTGCACTGTTATTTTAGATTCACTGTATAATTTTACATATTTCTGCTGAAAGTTTTTGTTCCTACCTCCTTCTAGTTTCTGCTGTGTCTTAAGTTGGTATAACTGTTTTGTACCACTTGTGACATCTGATTATCTGAAGAATTACATGCATAATAATAGACCATGTTAGTTAACAGCCTGCATATCATTGCTGGAACCTGTGTCTAACAGAGTTCTTTTAAACTTTCTGAAAATATTCAGAGCTAAGTATATTTTTTGATTCTTCAGAATTGTGTACTGTAAATTGTTGCTGAACTAATTTTATTCAGAGTTCTGCACTGTTATTTTTGATTCACTGTATAGGTTTTCATATCTCTGCTGAAAGTGTTTTGTCCCACCTCATTCTATATTCTGTTGTGTGTTAAGTTGCTATAACTGTTTTTACAGCTTTTGTAATCTGACTATCTGAAGTATTACTTGCATAATAATAAATCCTGTTAGTTAACAGAATGCATATAATTTCTGGAACCTGTGTCTAACAGAGCTCTTTTCAACGTATCTGGAAGTATACAGAGCTAAGTATATTTTTTGGTTCTTCAGGATTGTGTAATGTAAATTGTTGCTGGACTCATTTTATTCAGAGTTGTGCACAGTTATTTTTCATTCACTGTATAGTTTTTCAGATCTCTGCTGAAAGGTATTGTCCGACCTTCCTCTATTTTCTGCTTTTTCTTAAGTTGGTATAACTGGTTTTACAGCTTGCGTCATCTGACAATCTGAAGGATTAATTGCATAATAATACACCCTATTAGTTAACAGCCTGCATATCATTGCTGGAACCTGTGTCTAACAAAGCTCTTTCCAAACTATCTGGAATTATACATAGTTAAGTTTATTTTTTTTTGGTTCTTCAGAATGGTGTACTGTATATTGGTGCTGGACTAATTTTATTCAGAGTTGTGCACTGTTATTTTTGTTTCACTGTATAGTTTTCCATCTCTGTTGAAAGTGTTTTGTCTCATCTCCCTCTATTTTCTGCTGTGTCTTAAGTTGGTATAACTGTTTTTTACAGCTTATGTCATCTGACTATCTGAAGGATTACTTGCATAATAATAGACCCTGTTAGATAATAGCCTGCATATCATTCATGGAAACTCTGTCTAATAGACCTCTTTTCAAATTGTCTTGAAATACACAGAGCTAAGTATATATTTTTGGTTCTTTAGAATTGTGTACTGCAATTTGTTGCTGGACTAATTTTATTCAGAGTTGTGCACTATTTTTGATTCACTGTATAATTTTTCAGATCTCTGCTGAAAGCGTTTTGTCCCACTTCCTTCTATTTTCTGCTGTGTCTTTAGTTGGTGCAACTGTTTTTTATAGCTTGTGTCATCTGACTATAGGAAGGATTACTTGCATAATAATAGACGTGTTACTTAACAGCCTGCATATCATTGCTGGAAAGCCTGTCTAATAGAGCTCTTTTCAAACTATCTGGAAATATACATAGCTAAGTATATTTTTTGGTTCTTCAGAATTGTGCACTATAAATTGTTGCTGACTCATTTTATTCAGAGTTGTGCACTGCTATTTTTGATTCACTGTATAGTTTTCAGATCTCTGCTGAAAGTGTTTTGTCCCACCTCCCTCTATTTTATTCTGTGTCTTATGGTGGTATAAATGTGTTTTATATCTTGTGTCATCTGACTATTTGAAGGATTACTTGCATAGTTAAAGACCCTCTTAGTTAACAGCCTGCATTTCATTGCTGGAACATGTGTCTAAGAGCTCTTTTCAAACTATATGGAAAAATAGAGAGCTAAGTATATTTTTTGGTTCTTCTGAATTGTGTACTGTAAATTGTTGTTGGATTAATTTTATTTAGTGCTGTGCACTTCAATTTTTGATTCACTGTATAGTTTTTCAGATCTCTGCTGAAAGGGTTTTGTCCCATCTCCCTCTATTTTCTTCTGTGTCTTAAGCTGGTATAACTGGTGTTTACTGCTTGTGTCATCTGACTATCTGAAGGATTACTTGCATATTAATAGGCCCTGTTTGTTAACAGCCTACATATCATTGCTGGAACCTGTGTCTAACAGAGCTCTTTTTAAACTTTCTGGAAATATAATGAGCTAAGTATATTTTTTGGTTCTTCAGAATTGTGTACTATAAATTGTTGCTGAACTCATTTTATTCAGAGTTGTGCACTGTTATTTTTGATTTACTGTATAGTTTTCCAGATTTCTGCTGAAAGTGTTTTTTCCCACCTCCCTGTATTTTCTGCTGTGTTTTAAGTTGGTATTACTGGTTTTACAGCTTGCGTCATCTGACGTTCTGAAGGATTACTTCCATAATAATAATAGACCCTATTAGCTATCATTGCTGCAACCTATGTCTAACAGAGCTCTTTTCAAACTATCTGGAAATATACAGAGTTAAGTAATATTTTTTAGTTCTTAAGAATTGTGAACTGTAAATTGTTGCTGAACTAATTTTATTCAGAGTTGTGCACTGCTATTTTTAATTTACTGTATAGTTTTTCAGATGTCTGCTGAAAGTGTTTTATCCCACTTCCCTCTATTTTTTGCTGTGTCTTAAGTTCGTATAACTAATTTTTACAGCTTGTGTCATCTGACTATCTGAAGGATTACTCGCATAATAATAGACCCTGTTAGTAAACAGCCTGCATATCATGTCTGGAACCTGTGTCTAACAGAGCTCTTTTCAAACTATCTGGAAATATACAGAGTTAAGAATATTTTATTTGGTTGGTCAGAATTGTGTACTTTTAATTGTTGCTGGACTAATTTTATTAAGAGTTGTGCACTGTTTTTTTTTTATTCACTGTATTGTTTTTCAGATCTCTGCTGAAAATGTTTTGTGCCACCTCCCTCTTTTTTCTGCTGTCTTACGTTTGTATAACTGTTTTTTTCAGGTTGTGTCATCTGACTGTCTGAAGGATTACTTGCATAATATTACACCTTCTTAGTTAACAGCCTGTATATCATTGCTGGAACACGTGTCTAGCAGAGCTCTCTTTAAACTATCTGAAAATATACAGAGCTAAATATATATTCTTGGTTCTATAGATTTGTGCCCTGTAAATTGTTTCTGGGCTAATTTTATTTAGAGTTGTGCACTATTTTTGATTCACTTTATAGTTTTTCAGATCTCTGCTGAAAGAGTTTTTTCAATAGTCCCTCTTTTTTCTGCTGTGTCTTAAATTGGTATAACAGGTATTTGCAACTTGTGTCTTCTGACTATCTGAAGGATTACTTGCATTATAATAGTCCCTGTTAGGTAGCCTGCATATCATTGCTGGAACCTGTGTCTAACTGAGGTCATTTCAAACTTTTTGGAAATATGCAGAGCTAAGTATATTGTTTTGTTTTTTAAGAATTATGTACTGTAAATTTTTGCTGGACTAATTTTATTCAGAGTTGTGCACTGTTATTTTTGATTCACTGTATAGTTTTTCAGATCTCTGCTGAAAAATGTTTTGTTCCATCATCCTCTCTTTTCTGCTGTCCCTTAAGGTGCTATAACTGTTTTTATATCTTGTGTCTTCTGACTATTTGAAGGATTACTTCTGTAGTTATTGACCCTGTTAGATAACAGCCTGCATATCTTTGCTGGAACACGTGTCTAACAGAGCTGTTTTCAAAATATCTGAAAATATACAGAGCTAAGAATATTTTTTTGTTCTTCAGAATTGTGTACTGTAAATTGTTGCTGGACTAATTTTATTCAGAGTTGTGCACTTTTTTTTTGATTCACTGTATAGATTTTCCAGTTTCTGCTGAAAGTGTTTTGTCCCTTCTCCCGCTATTTTCTGCTGTTTCTTAAGTTGGTATAACTGGCTTTTTCAGCTTGTCTCATCTGACTATCTGAAGGATTACTTGCATAATAATAGACCCTGTTAGTTAACAGCCTGCATGTCTTTGTTGGAACCTGTGTCTAACAGACCTCTTTTCATACTGTCTGGAAATATACAGAGCTAAGTATATTTGTTTGGTTCTTGAGAATTGTGTACTGTAAATTGTTGCTGGACTAATTTTATTCAGAGTTGTGCTCTGTTATTTTTGATTCACTGTATCATTTTTCAGATCTTTGCTGAAAGTGTTTGGTCCCACCTCCCTCTATTTTCTGTTGTGTCTTAAGTGGGTATAACTGTTTTTTACAGCTTGTGTCATCTGACTATCTGAAGGATTACTTGGATAATAATAGACCCTGTTAGTTAACAGCCTGCATATCATGTCTGGAACCTGTGACTAACAGAGCTATTTTCAAACTATCAGAAAATGTAGAGAGTTAAGTATATTTTTTTGGTTCTACAGAATTGTGCACTGTAAATTGTTGCTGGACTAATTTTATGCAGAGTTGTGCTCTGTTATTTTTTTAACACTGTATCATTTTTCAGATCTCTGCTGAAAGTGCGTTGTCCCACCTTCCTCTATTTTCTGCTATGTCCTGCATTGGTATAATTGTTTTTTACAGCTTGTGTCATCTGACTATCTGAAGGATTACTTGCATAATAATAGACCCTCCTAGTTAACTGCTTACATATCATTCCTGGAACATGTGTCTAACAGAGCTCTTTTTAAACTATCTGAAAATATACAAAGCAAAGTATATTTTTGTGGTTCTTCAGAATTGCCTACTGTAAATTGTTGCTGGACTATTTTTATTAAGAGCTGTGCACAGTTATTTTTGATTCACTATATAGTTTTTCAGATCTCTGCTGAAAGTGCATTGTCCCACCTCCCTCTATTTTCTGAGGTGTCTTAAGTTGGTATAAGTGTTTTTTACAGCTTGTGTCATCTGACTAACTGAAGGATTATTTGCATACTAATCGATCCTGTTAACAGCCTGCATATCATGTCTGGAACCTGTGTCTAACAGAGCTGTTTTCAAACTATCTGGAAAATTATAGAGTTAAGTATTTTTTTGGTTCTTCAGAATTGTGTACTGTAAATTGTTGCTATACTTATTTTTTTTCAGAGTTTTGCACTGTTATTTCTGATTCACTGTATAGATTTTCAGATCTTTGCTGAAAGTGTTTTATCCCACCTCCCTCTATTTTCTGCTGTGTCTTTAGTTGGTATAACTGGTTTCTGCAGCTTGTGTCATCTCACTATCTGAAGGCTTACTTGCATAATAATAGACCCTATTAATTAACAGCCTGAATATCATTGCTGGAACATGTGTCTAACATAGCTCTTTTTAAACTTTTTGGAAATATACAGAGGTAAGTATATTTCTTTGGTTCTTCAGAATTGTATACTGTAAATAATTGCTGGACTATTTTTATTCTGAGTTGTGCACTGTTATTTTAGATTCACTGTATAATTTTTCAGATTTCTGCTGAAAGTTTTTGTTCCCACCTCCTTCTATTTTCTGCTGTGTCTTAAGTTGGTATTACTGCTTTGTAACACTTGTGGCATCTGATTATCTGAAGAATTACATGCATAATAATAGACCATGTTAGTTAACAGCCTGCATATCATTGCTGGAACCTGTGTCTAACAGAGTTCTTTTCAAACTTTCTGAAAATATTCAGAGCTAAGTATATTTTTTGATTCTTCAGAATTGTGTACTGTAAATTGTTGCTGATCTAATTTTATTCAGAGTTCTGCACTGTTATTTTTGATTCACTGTATAGGTTTTCATATCTCTGCTGAAAGTGTTTTGTCCCACCTCATTCTATATTCTGTTGTGTCTTAAGTTGCTATAACTGTTTTTACAGCTTTTGTAATCTGACTATCTGAAGGATTACTTGCATAATAATAAATCCTGTTAGTTAACAGAATGCATATAATTTCTGGAACCTGTGTCCAACAGAGCTCTTTTCAACCTATCTGGAAGTATACAGAGCTAAGTATATTTTTTGGTTCTTCAGAATTGTGTAATGTAAATTGTTGCTGGACTCATTTTATTCAGAGTTGTGCACAGTTATTTTTCATTCACTGTATAGTTTTTCAGATCTCTGCTGAAAGGTTTTGTCCGACCTTCCTCTATTTTCTGCTTTTTCTTAAGTTGGTATAACTGGTTTTACATCTTGCGTCATCTGACAATCCGAAGGACTAATTGCATAATAATACACCCTATTAGTTAACAGCCTGCATATCATTGCTGGAACCTGTGTCTAACAAAGCTCTTTCCAAACTATCTGGAATTATACATAGTTAAGTTTATTTTTTTTGGTTCTTCAGAATGGTGTACTGTATATTGGTGCTGGACTAATTTTATTCAGAGTTGTGCACTGTTATTTTTGTTTCACTGTATAGTTTTCCATCTCTGTTGAAAGTGTTTTGTCTCATCTCCCTCTATTTTCTGCTGTGTCTTAAGTTGGTATAACTGTTTTTTTGCAGCTTGTGTCATCTGTATATCTGAAGGATTACTTGCATAATAATACACCCTGTTAGTTAACAGCCTGCATATCATTGCTGGAACATGTGTCTAACAGAGCTCTATTAAAATATCTGGAAATATACAGAGCTAAGTATATATTTTTGGTTCTTCAGATTTGTGTCCTATTAATTGTTGCTGGACTAATTTTATTTAGAGCTGTGCACTGTTATTTTTGATTCACTGTATAGTTTTTCAGATCTCTGCTGAAACTGTTTTGTCAACCCTCCTTCTTTTTTCTGCTGGGTCTTAAATTGGTATAACAGGTTTTTACAACTTGTGTCATCTGACTATCTGAAGGATTACTTGCATTTTAATGGACTCTGTTATTTAAGAGCTTGCATATCATTGCTGGAACCTGTGTCTGACAGAGCTCTTTTAAAACTATCTGGAGATATACAGAGCTAAGTATATTTCTTTGGTTCTTCAGAATTGTGTACTGTAAATTGTTGCTGGACTATTATTATTCCAGAGTTGTGCGCTGTTATTTTTGATTCACTTTATAGTTTTTCAGATCTCTGGTGAAAGTGTTTTTTCCCACCTCCCTCTATTTTCTGCTGTGTCTTAAGTTTGTGTAACTGTTTTTTACAGCTTGTGTCATCTGAATTTCTGGAGGATTACTTGCATAATAATAGTCCATGTTAGTTAGCCTGCATATCATTGCTGGAACCTATGTCTAAAAGAGCTTTTTTCAAACTATTTGGAAATATACAGAGCTAGGTACATATTTATGTTTTTTTAAGAAATGTGTACTGTAAATCTTTGCATGACTAATTTTATTCAGAGTTGTGCACTTTTATTTTTGATTCACTGTATAGTTTTTCAGATCTCTGCTGGAAGTGTTTTGTCCTATCTCCCTCTATTTTCTGCTGTGTGTTAAGGTGTTATAACTGTTTTTAAATCTTGTGTCATCTGACTATTTGAAGGATTACTTGCATAGTTATAGACCCTGTTAGTTAACAGCCTGCATATCATTGCTGGAACTTGTGTCTAACAGAGGTCTTTTCAAACTATCTGGAAATATATAGAGCTAAGTATATATTTTTTTCTTCTGAAGTGTGTACTGTAAATTTTTGCTGGACTAATTTTATTCAGAGTTGTATACTGTTATTTTTGATTCACTGTATAATTTTCCAGATCTCTGCTGAATGTGTTTTTTTCCATCTGCCACTATTTTCTGCTGTGTCTTAAGTTGGTATAACTGTTTTTTACAGCTTGTGTCATCTGACTATCTGAAGGATTACTTGCATAATAATAGACCCTGTTAGTTAACAGCCTGTATATCATGTCTGGAACCTGTGTCTAACACAGCTCGTTTCAAACTATCTGGAAATATATAGAGTTAAGTATATTTTTTTGGTTCTTCAGAATTGTGTGCTGTAAATTGTTGCTGGACTAATTTTATTCAGAGTTGTCTACTGCTATTTTTGATTCACTGCATAGTTTTTCATGTATCTGCTGAAAGTGTTTTGTCCTACCTCGTTCTATTTTCTGCTGTGTCTTAAGTTGGCAAAACTTTTTTTACTGCTTCTGTCATCTGACTATCTGAAGGAATACTTGCAAAAAATAGACCCTGTTAGTTAAAAGCCTGCATATTATTGCTGGAACCTGTGTCAAACAGAGCTCTTTTCAAACTATCTGGAAATATACAGAGTTTCGTATATTTTTTTGGTTCTTCAGAATTGTGTATTGTAAATTGTTGCTGGACTAATTTTTTTCAGATTTGTGTAGTGTTATTTTTGATTCACTGTATAGATTTTCAGATCTCTGCTGAAAGTTTTTTGTCTCACCTCCCTGTTTTTTCTGCTATATCTTAAGTTGGTATAACTGTTTTTTGCAGTTTGTGTCATCTATCTATCTATCTGAAGGATTACTTGCATAATAATACACCCTGTTAGTTAACAGCCTTCATATCATTGCTGGAACATGTGTCTAACAGAGCTCTTTTTTAACTATCTGGAAATATACAGAGCTAAGTATATTTTTTGGTTCTTTAGAAATGTGTACTGTAAATTGTTGCTGGACTAATTTTATTCAGAGTTGCACTTTTTTATTTTTGATTCACTGTATAGATTTTCAGATCTTTGCTGAAAGTGTTTTGTCCCACCTCCTTCTATTTTCTGCTGTGTCTTAAGTTGGTGTAACTGTTTTTACAGCTTGTGTCATCTGATGGATTACTTGCATAATAATAGGCTCTGTTTGTTAACAGCCTGGATATCATTGCTGGAACCTGTGTCTAACAGAGCTCTTTTCAAACTATCTGGGAATATACAGAGCTAAGTATATTTTTTTGATTCTTCAGAATTGTGAACTGTAAATTGTGGCTGGACTAATTTTATTCAGAGTTGTGCACTGTTATTTTTTATTCACTTTATAGTTTTTCAGATCTCTACTGAAAGTGTTTTGTCCTACCTCCCTCTATTTTCTGCTGTGTCTTAAGTGGGTGTAACTGTTTTTACAGCTTGTGTCATCTGACTATCTGAAGGATTACATGCATAATAATAGACCCTGTTAGTAAATAGCGTGCATATCATTGCTGGAACCTGTGTCTAACAGAACTATTTTCAAGATATCTGTAAATATACAGAGTTAAGTATATCTTTTTGGTTCTTCAGAATTGTGTACTGTCAATTGTTGTTGGAGTAATTTTATTCAGAGTAGTGCATTATTTTGTATTCATTGTTTAGTTTTTCAGATCTCTATTCAAAGTGTTTTGTCCCACTTCCCTATACTTTCTGTTGTGTCTTAAGATGGTATGACTGTTTTTTACTGCTTGTGTCCTCTGACTATCTGAAGGATTACTTGCATAATAATAGACCCTGTTAGTTAACAGCCAACATATCATTGCTGGAACCTGTGTCTAACGCAGCTCTTTTCAAACTATCTTTAAAATATACTGAGTTAAGTATATTATTTTGGTTCTTCAGAATAGTGTACTGTAAATTGTTGCTGGATTAATTTTATTCAGAGTTGTGTGCACTGTTATTTTTGATTTACTGTATAGTTTTTCAGATCTTTGTTTAAAGTGTTTTGTCCCACCACCCTCTATTTTCTCCTGTGTCTTAAGTTGATATAACTGTTTTTTACAGCTTGCTCATCTGGCTATCTGAAGGATTACTTGCATAATAATAGACCCTGTTAGTTTACAGCCTGCATATTATTGCTGAAACCTGTATCTGACAAAGCTCTTTTCAAATTATCTGGTAATATACAGAACTAAGTATATTTTTTGGTTCTTCGGAATTGTGTCCTGTAAATTGTTGCTGGACTAGTTTTATTCAAAATTGTGCACTGTTAATTTTGATTCACTGTATATTTTTCCAGATATCTGCTGAAAGTGTATTGTTCCACCTCCCTCTATTTTCTGCTGTGTCTTAAGTTGGTATAATTGGTTTCTACAGCTAGTGTCATCTGACTATCTGAAGGAATACTTGCAGAATAATAGACCCTGTTAGTTAACAGCCTGCATATAATTCTGGGAACCTGTGTCTAACAGAGCTCTTTTCAAACTATCTAGAAATATACAGAGCTAAGTATATTTTTTGGTTCTTCAGAATTGTGTACTGTAAATTGTTGGTGGACTAATTTTAGAGTTGTGTATTGTTATTTTTGAATCACTGTTTAGTTTTTCAGATCTCTGCTGAAAGTATTTTGTCCCACCTCCCTTTTTTTTCTGCTGTGTCTTAAGTCAGTATAACTAGTTTTTACAGCATGTGTCATCTGACAATCTGAAGGATTACTTGCATAATAATATACACCTGTTAGTTAACAACCTGCATATCATTGCTGGAACCTGTGTCTAATAGAGCTCTTTTCAAACTATCTGGAAATATTCTGAGCTAAGTATATTTTTTTGGTTCTTCAGAATTGTGTACTGTAAATTGTTGCTGGACTAATTTTATTCAGAGTTGTGCACTGCTATTTTTGATTCACTGTATAGATTTTCAGATCTCTGCTGAACGTGTTTTTCCCACCTCCCTCTGTTTTCTGCTGTGTTTTAAGTGGGTGTAACTGTTTTTTACAGCTTGTGTCATCTGACTATCTGAAGGATTACTTGCATAATAATAGACCCTGTTAGTTAACAGCCTGCATATCATTGCTGGAACCTGTGTCTAACAGAGCTATTTTCAAACTATCTGGAAATATACATAGGTAAGTTTTTTTCTTTAGGTTCTTCAACATTGTCTTTGTGAAATGTTGCTGGAATAATTTTAGTCAGAGTTGTGCACTGTTATTTTTGATTCAATGTATAGTTTTTTCAGATCTCTGCTGAAAGTGTTTTGTCCCACCTCCCTCTATTTTTTGCAATGTCTTAAGTGAGTGTAACTGTTTTTTAGAGCTTGTGTCTTCTGACTATCTGAAGGATTACTTGCATAATAATATACCCCGAACAGCCTACATATCATTGTTGAAATCTGTGTCTAACAGAGCTCTTTTCAAACTATCTGGAAATATACATAGGTAAGTTTTTTCTTTTGGTTCTTCAAAATTGTCTACTGTAAAATGTTGCTGGAATAATTTTAGTCAGAGTTGTGCACTCTTATTTTTTATTCACTGTATAGTTTTTCAATCTCTGTTGAAAGTATTTTGTCCCACCTCCCCTTTTTTCTGCTGTGTCTTAAGTCGGTATAACTAGTTTTTACAGCATGTGTCATCTGATAATCTGAAGGATTACTTGCATAATAATAGACCCTGTTAGTTAACAACCTGCATATCATTGCTGGAACCTGTGTCTAATAGAGCTCTTTTCAAACTATCTGGAAATATACTGAGCTAAGTATATTTTTTTGGTTCTTCAAAATTGTGTACTGTAAATTGTTGCTGGACTAATTTTATTCAGAGTTGTGCACTCTGTAGCCAATCTGGTGGTCCCCTGCCATAAACAAACTTTACAACAAAAGGAAGAAACTGTTGCAGAAAAGAGGAAAATCCCAGGATGCAAAAAACTCCCTTACCAGCCTCAGTAAGAAATTGAGATCCCTCATAAAATCCTCCAAAGCTAGTTATGAAAATAAAATTGCCAAAAGATTCCAAAGACAACCACAAGGCATTCTATAACTGTCAAGAATCTAAATGGCAATGCTCAGATCTGCTCTGAGCTAAAACAGAATGGCATTAAATATACTGATCCCAAGGATATTGCCAATATCCTAGCAGATCGATTCAGTGCCAACTTCACCCCCCCTCACCCCCTAAATTGCCCATCTCAATACCGGAAGATGGCCAAATTCCGGTAATAACAGCCACACAGGTAAAAAACGCACTTTCCAAAGCTAAGAATACAGCATCCATGGGACCAGATGACATCTTGGGCTGTGTACTACATGAACTACAATATGAACTGGCACCTCACCTAAGTGTCATGTTGAGTCATAGCCTCACCTCAGGTTTTGTGCCCACTGAGTGGCACGGAGCTACAGTTATCCCACTCAACAAGGGGGATCCGCCTTGGATCCCAGAAACTACCATCCCATCAGTCTGACAAGCCTTATCTGCAAAGCCATGGAGCGTATTATCATGGAACTTATAAACAAAGACATTGGCAACCTTCAAACACTGGACTCCACCCTGTTTGGGTTCGTGAATGGCCGATCCTGTCTCCTGAACCTGATTGACTTCTTCAAATCAGTCTCCAGAGCCATGGACAAGGGTATGGTGGTCCACACAGCCTATCTATAACTTTCCAAGGCCTTTGACACCACCCCCACTCTGGAATCATAGATAAACATACTAAGTTGGGCATTAATCCCTACGTCACCCAATGGGTTGCTAACTGGCTTACTGATAGAACCCACACTGTAAAAGTAGCCGACTTAAAATCCAGCTCCAGGCAAGTGACAAGTGGAGTACCTCAGGGTTCAGTCCTGGGACCGCTCTTGTTTGGCATCTACTTCTCTGAAGTACAGGCCAACACTAAGGGACTCTAGCTAACAAAGTTCGCAGATGACTGCAAACTGGGAGCCATTATTGAATCCCCAAATGATGTGGATACTCTACAAAAGGGCCTTACAGAAACAGATGCTTGGTGCCAGAGCCATGGGCTCAAGCTCAATGCCAAGAAATGTATAGTTATTCCCTTTGGGAAAAAAACATGTATCCGTGAATTACCATATAGGTGGCCGTACACTAAAAACTGAAAGTGTGATAAGAGACTTAGGAACACAGGTGGACAGTGGTCTCACCTTCGATAACCACATCACCACAACAGTCAGGAACTCCTTCTATGTGGCACACCTCTTCACTAAGGGCTTTTCATTCAGACAAAAGGAGGTCATTGTCCCACTGTACTCATCCCTCATTAGACCCATTATAGAATACAATGCGCTGTTTGGTATGTACCTCTCAAGACATCTGCAATAACTGGAAAGGCCGCAGAAATAACTCACTAAAAGAATCACAGGCCTATAGCAGATGCCCTACGCTGACCACCTTAAAAATTTCCAGCTATACTCTGTCACATATCGTCTACTCAGAGGTGATCTCTGCTTAACATACAAGGCCATGTCAAACACAGAGCTGTTGAACATGCTACACTTAAAGAAATCCCAATCCCTCAGAGCCACATGCTCCAGGGATCTAAACCTTGTCATCACAATAAGTAAAACATGCTGGAGGGATAGGTTCCTGACACGGAGACTCCGCAGACTCTGGAATAGATTGCCCATACATGTCAAGCAGAGTGCCTCTTTGGCTCTCTTCAAAAGGAACCTTGATGATTGGATGGGAGAAAGGAAAATCACCCCGGGGATCATGTCAGTCACCCTGTTAGGGTTCCAGGGAAGTAAATAGTGTGGGAAGAAATAGCCAGTGAATTGTTATGGCTAGGCTTGTATAGGCCCTAGGGCTGATAGCCTAGTACCAACCTATGAACCTATGATTCACTGTATAGTTTTTCATATCTCTGCTGAAAGTGTTTTGTCCCACCTCCCTCTATTTTCTGCTGTCTTAAGTGGGTGTAACTGTTTTTTACAGCTTGTGTCATCTGACTATCTGAAGGATTACTTGCATAATAATAGACCCTGTTAGTTAACAGCCTCCATATCTTTGCTGGAACCTGTGTCTAACAGAGCTCTTTTCAAACTATCTGGAAATATACATAGGTAAGTTTTTTTTTTTTTGTTCTTCAGAATTGTGTACTGTAAAATGTTGCTGGACTAATTTTATTCAGAGATGTGCACTGTTATTTTTGATTTACTGTATAGGTTTTCAGATATCTGCTGAAAGTGTTTTGTCCCACCTCCCTCTATTTTCTGCTGTGTCCTAAGTCAGTATAACTAGTTTTTACAGCTTGTGTAATCTGACAATCTGAAGGAATACTTGCATAATAATAGACCCTGTTAGTTAACAGCCTGCATATCATTGCTGGAACCTATGTCTAACAGAGCTCTTTTAAAACTATCTGGAAATATACAGAGCTAAGTATATTTTTTGGTTCTTCAGAATTGTGTACTGTAAATTGTTGCTGGACTAATTTTATTCAGAGTTGTGCACTGTTATATTTGATTCACTGTATAGTTTTCCAGATCTCTGCTGAAAGTGTTTTGTCCCACCACCCTCTTTCTTCTGTTGTGTCTTAAGTTGGTATAAATATTTTTACAGCTTGTGTCATCTGACTATCTGGATGAATATCTGCATAGTAATAGACCATGTTAGTTAACAGTCTGCATATCATTGCTGGAACCTGTGTATAATATATCTCTTTTCACACTATCTCAAAATATACAGAGGTAAGTATATTTTTTTGGTTATTCAGAACTGTGTAATGTAAATTGTTGCTAGACGAATTTTATTCAGAGTCGTGCACTGTTATTTTTGATTCACTGTTTAGTTTTTCAGATCTTTTCTGAAAGTGTTTTGTCCCACCTCCCACTAATTTCAGTTGTGTCTTATGTGGGTATAACTGATTTTTACAGCTTGTGTCATCTGACTATCTGAAGGATTACTTGCATAATAATAGACCTTGTTAGTTAACAGCCTGCATGTCATTGCTGGAACCTGTGTCTAACAGAGCTCTTTTCAAACTATCTGGAAATATATAGAGCTATGTATATTTTTTTGGTCCTTCAGAACTGTGTACTGTAAATTGTTGCTGGACAAGTTTGTTCAGAGTTGTGCACTGTTATTTTTGGATCACTGTATAGTTTTTCAGATCTCTGCTGAAAGTGTTTTTTCCCACCTACCTCTATTTTCTGCTGTGTCTTAAGTTGGTATAACTGTTTTTTACTGCTTGTGTCATCTGGCTGTCTGGTGGATTACTTGCATAATAATAGACTCTGTTTGTTAACATCTTGCATATCATTGCTGGAACCTGTGTCTAACAGAGCTCTTTTTAAACTATCTGGAAATATATAGAGCTAAGTATATTTTTTTGGTTCTTCAGAATTGTGTACTGTAAATTGTTGCTGGACTAATTTTATTCAGAGATGTGCACTGTTATTGTTGATTCACTGTATAGTTTTTCAGATCTCTGCTGAAAGTGTTTTGTCCCACCTCCCTCTAGTTTCTGATGTGTCTTAAGTCGGTATAATTAGTTTTTACAGCTTGTGTCATCTGACAATCTGAAGGATTATTTGCATAATAAATGACCCTGTTAGTTAGCCTGCATGTCATTGCTTCAACCTGTGTCTAACAGAGCTCTTTTCAAACTGTCTGGAAATATGCTGAGCTAAGTATATTTTTTTGGTTCTTTGCAATTGTGTACTGTAAATTGTTGCTGGACTAATTTTATTTAGAGTTGTGCACTGTTATATTTGATTCACTGTATAGTTTTCCAGATCTCTGCTGAAAATGTTTTGTCCCACCACCCTCTATCTTCTGTTGTGTCTTAAGTTGGTATAACTGTTTTTTACAGCTTGTATCATCTGACTATCTGAAGGGTTACTTGCATAATAATAGACCACGTTAGTTAACAGCCTGCATATCATTGCTGGAACCTGTGTGTAACATATCTCTTTTCACACTATCTGGAAATATACAGAGCTAAGTATATTTTTTTGATTCTTCAGAATTGTGTAATGTACATTGTTGCTGGACTAATTTTGTTCAGAGTCATGCACTGTTATATTTGATTCACTGTATAGTTTTCCAGATTTCTGCTGAAAGTGTTTTGTCCCACATCCCTCTATTTTCTGCTTTTTCTTAAGTTGGTATAACTGTTTTTTACAGCTTGTGTCATCTGACTCTCTGAAGGATTACTTGCATAATAATAGACCCTGCTCATTAACAGCCTGCATATCATTGCTGGAACCTGAGTCTAACAGAGTTCTTTTCAAACTATTTGGAAATATACAGCGCTAAGTATATTTTTTGGTTCTTCAGAACTGTGTACTGTAAATTGTTGCTGGACAAGTTTGTTCAGAGTTGTGCACTGTTATTTTTGGATCACTGTATAGTTTTTCAGATCTCTGCTGAAAGTGTTTTTTCCCACCTACCTCTATTTTCTGCTGTGTCTTAAGTTGGTATAACTGTTTTTTACTGCTTGTGTCATCTGGCTGTCTGGTGGATTACTTGCATAATAATAGACTCTGTTTGTTAACATCTTGCATATCATTGCTGGAACCTGTGTCTAACAGAGCTCTTTTTAAACTATCTGGAAATATATAGAGCTAAGTATATTTTTGTTTCTTCAGATTTGTGTACTGTAAATTGTTGCTGGACTAATTTTATTCAGAGATGTGCACTGTTATTGTTGATTCACTGTATAGTTTTTCAGATCTCTGCTGAAAGTGTTTTGTTCCACCTCCCTCTAGTTTCTGATGTGTCTTAAGTCGGTATAATTAGTTTTTACAGCTTGTGTCATCTGACAATCTGAAGGATTATTTGCATAATAAATGACCCTGTTAGTTAGCCTGCATGTCATTGCTTCAACCTGTGTCTAACAGAGCTCTTTTCAAACTGTCTGGAAATATGCTGAGCTAAGTATATTTTTTTGGTTCTTTGCAATTGTGTACTGTAAATTGTTGCTGGACTAATTTTATTTAGAGTTGTGCACTGTTATATTTGATTCACTGTATAGTTTTCCAGATCTCTGCTGAAAATGTTTTGTCCCACCACCCTCTATCTTCTGTTGTGTCTTAAGTTGGTATAACTGTTTTTTACAGCTTGTATCATCTGACTATCTGAAGGGTTACTTGCATAATAATAGACCACGTTAGTTAACAGCCTGCATATCATTGCTGGAACCTGTGTGTAACATATCTCTTTTCACACTATCTGGAAATATACAGAGCTAAGTATATTTTTTTGATTCTTCAGAATTGTGTAATGTACATTGTTGCTGGACTAATTTTGTTCAGAGTCATGCACTGTTATATTTGATTCACTGTATAGTTTTCCAGATTTCTGCTGAAAGTGTTTTGTCCCACATCCCTCTATTTTCTGCTTTTTCTTAAGTTGGTATAACTGTTTTTTACAGCTTGTGTCATCTGACTCTCTGAAGGATTACTTGCATAATAATAGACCCTGCTCATTAACAGCCTGCATATCATTGCTGGAACCTGAGTCTAACAGAGTTCTTTTCAAACTATTTGGAAATATACAGCGCTAAGTATATTTTTTGGTTCTTCAGAATGGTGTACTGTAAATTGTTGCTGGACTAATTTTATTCAGAGTTGTCCAATGTTATTTTTGATTCACTGTATAGTTTTTCATATCTCTACTGAAAGTGTTTGCCCCATCCACCCTCCCTATTTCTGGTTTGCTGTTTAAATTTGGTGGCTTTTTCAGTTGCCCGCCCCACTGTAGATTTGATCTGGTACACTCCCTCCAGTCCAATCTCTTTACCACAATCTACCTAATACACTTCTTCTGCACTTGTTTTAATTAATTTTTAATTTAATTGCATTTTTTAACTTTTATGTGTAATATTGCTACATACTGAAGTGTGCTAGCTTGCACTGCATTTGAATTTTTACTGCTGTTTTAGCTTCTTTTCTGTAAAAAAAAAACACAAACAAAGAAAAAAACTGTAAGCATATTTCCTATCTTTCTTGTAACTAGTGTAGTCCAGATACAGATTTGCTGTGTCCAGGACTGTATGTAAGTTTCTGAGCCCTCCAAGCCTTTTCTGTGTTTGAGGGAAGCCTTCTAGCTTGTCAGTGGGAGTGGTAAGCACTAGGTAACCTCTCTACTACATAAGGAGTGGTTCTGGCCAAAAATTGTAGTTATTTGCCATCTGGGCAATCTTTTCCATCTCTCTCAACTTTCTGATTTGAAAGCCCACATTTGCACTTGTTCTTTTCCTGTAACTAGTCTAGTGCAGATACAGATTCTTAGTTTTAGCACTTTGATTTGCTTTTTTGTGCTCAGCACTTGTTCAAAACTTGTTGTAAGCACTAAATAAGCTAATAATTACTATAGCACTCAGTCTTCCTCATTACCTAGAGGATAACAGCTTTTGAATTTACTTTCCTCACTTGTTTAGAGAAAAACATCCCTTGTACTCACTTTCCTTTCTTATCTAGAGGAAAATAGTTTTTATTCAGGCATGTCCAAGGGTCAGCTCCCAGTGTTCCATCCATTCCATTTGATGAATCTGGCCATCTTGGGGCAATGAAGAAATTGCCTCATGTACACAGACAACCCTCTCCTCCTACCACCCAACACTACAACCTGTGAGAGATGCACTTATCTAGCCAAACTGGAGGTAAAGCTCTCTCCAAACAAGACTGAACTTGACATTCAAGAGTAGAAGGTAAACACTTGCACCACACCATCATAGTCCCACTAAATCAACAGCACCAAAATCCGCATATAGAAACACAAAATATTCGCGGAGGCTCTCAATAATAATCTGCCCAAGCAACAGAGACCTCCAAAGCAGAAACGCAAGCAACTTCTACCCCCCAACACAACTCAAAAGAAACATAGCTCACAGACTCAGTGTGCCGCTCAACCACAGCCAATAAGGCAAGACAACATATCCAACACACTAGTCATAGTTGACTCTATAGTCAGGCACACTGATGTACCACTCACCAGGCTAAACAAGGAGAAGGTTACTGTCAGCTGCCTGTCGGATGCCAGCATCCGCCACATAAAACACACACTTAGGTCACTCCACAACAAGTACAAATATGAGTCTGTCATTGTCCATGTTGGTGTGAACGACCTGAGATGTACCACCCTGGACTACATGAAAAGAGACATGGAAGAGCTCTCCAATCTTGTAGCCTAGGCAGGTATGACCCTAGCCCTGAGTAGCATTCTGCCATTGCCCAGAATTATACCGCAGTACAAGGACAAAATGATTGACTTTAACAATTAGTTAAGCTTCTGGTGTCATTCTAAGGGGATCCAGTATCTGTCTGCTTGGGATGACATAGTTGACAGACCACGATGCTTTGCCAGAAATGGCCTGCACCTGTCACCCTTTGGATTTTGGATACTGGCTAAGGCCCTTGCCACCCCTATAGTGCCTTTTTTAGGCAAGGTTCAAATAACAAATTCACCACCGTAACAGGAACAGGCAAGCAAAAACTGAGGGTAATGCTACTCAATGCTAGAAGTCTAAATCTCAAAATGCATTCACTCAAGGCACTCCTTAAAATGGAGAACATCGATATCTGTGCAGTGACTGAGACCTGGTTCAAGGCTCCAGAGAGCACCCCTGCACTATCAGGCTATAACTCATACCACACTTTTTGGCCATGTAACCTGGACCGGAACACCAAAGGTGGAGTTGTGTCCATATTCATTAAGGATATCCACACCTCCAGGCTAGTTGCTTGGCATAATGCATCCGAGTTTATCCAAGTGCAACTAACTCTGGGCAAAACTGCAATCCAAATTGTAACTTGCTACAGATCCCCCACCGTGCTCCAGGATTCCCACTTCTCTTTTCTTGATGTACTGGAAAATATTAGGGTTCAACCAAACACCCTAATAATGGGCGATTACAACTACCCCATCATTAACTGGGAAAACTACTCGTGTCCCAACTCCTTCACACAACACTTTCTGGAATTCATAAACTCCAATGCCCTGGATAAACCTATCCACATCCCCCACCAGGGACAACAATATCCTAAACCTACTCATTACCAACATGAGTGACTGGTATTCCAAACCTGAAGTCAACTCCTCTTTGGTCTGATCTGACCATAAGCTAATCACCCTTGATATCCACATCTCGCCACCCACCCCACATTAAGGAAACCACGTTAAAAAATTTCTCCAAATCCAACTTCATGCTTCTTAAGACAGAAGTGATGAACTTCATGACACCCATGCAGATGGACAATACAGTTACAACTGCTGAATCCTACACAAATGCACTCTATAAGCACTTATATGAGTGCGTGGATCGTGCTGTCCCAAACAGAACCAGATGCTATCCTCCAAAAAAAGTAAGCCAATCTGGTGGTCCCCTGCCATAAACAAAGTGTACAACAGAAGGAAGAAATTGTTGCAAAAGAGAGTAAAATCCCATGAGTGGAGGAGCTCCCTAGTCAGCCTCAGTAAGAAGCTGAGATCCCTTCTAAGATCCTCCAAAGCTAGCTACGGAAAAAAAAATTGCCACTGATTCTAAGGACAACCACAAAGCATTCTATAGCTATGTCAAGAATCTCAATGGCAAAACCCAGATCTGCTCTGAGTTACAGCACCACAGCACAAAAATTACAGAACCAACTGATATTGCCAACATCCTGGCAGATAGGTTTAGTGCTAACTTTCTCTCCCCCCTCACCACCTAAAGGGCCTATATCTATACAGGAAGAATGCAGAGTCCCTGTAATCACAACTATGCAGGTAAAAGCTGCACTCTCTAAAGCCAAAAACACAGCATCCAGGGGAACAGACAACATCCCAAGCTGCATTTTACATGAACTTCAGAACGAACTGGCTCCCCACCTAAGCACCATGTTCAATCATAACCTCACATCAGGCTTTGTGCCCACTAAATGGCATACAGCAACAGTTATGCCACTCCACAAAGGGGGAGCCACCCCTGATCCTGGGAACTATCACCCTATTAGCCTGAAAAGCCTGGTCTGCAAAGCCATGGAATGTATCATCATGGAACTCATAAACAAAGACATTGGTAACCTCCAAACTTTGGATCCCATCCAGTTCGGGTTTGTGAAAGGCAGATCATGCCTCCTGAACCTGATCAACTTCTTTGAGGCAGTCATCAAAGCCATAGATGAGGGTAAGGTGGTTCACACAGCCTATCGTGACCTCGCCAAGCCTTTCGACACCATCCCCCAGTCTGGAATTATAGCTAAACTCACTAAACTAGGTATAAATCCCTACATCACAAGATGGTTTGTCAACTGGCTCACTGACAGACCCCACACTGTAAAAGTTGCACACTCCAAATCTGACCTCAAACCAGTGACAAGTGGAGTACCACAGGGTTCAGTACTGGAACCTCTCCTGTTTGGTATCTACTTCTTTGAAGTACAGGCTAACACAGAAGGCCTCTGGTTAATGAAGTTCACAGATGACTGCAAACTAGGAGCCATAGTCGAGTCCCCAAATGATGTGGAAATCATACAGAATGGCCTTGCTAAGACAGATGCCTGGTGTCAGAGCCATGGCCATAAGCTCAATGCCAAAAAGTGCATTGTCATCCCCTTTGGTAAAATCGCTGTACCCATGAACTACTACATAGATAGCAGTCTACTTTACACCGAATGTTTGATAAGAGACCTTGGGACCCAGGTGGATAGTAGTCTGTCCTTTGATGGTCACATTGCCACAGTAGTCAGTAAATCCTTCCACATGGCACACTTCATCATAAAAGGGTTCTCATCCAGGTAAAAAGAGGTCATTGTTCCCCTCTACTTCACACTCATTAGACCCATTATAGAGTACAATGCCCCTTTTGGAATGTATCTTACAAGACATCTACAGCAGTTGGAAAGGCCACAGAAGTACCTCACAAAGAGGATTTCTGCCCTCAAACAGATGCTCTACATTGACCGTCTCAAAAAACTCCAGCTTTACTCTGTAGCATATCACCTACTCTGAGGTGATCTCTGCCTAACATATAAAGTTACGTCAAACCCAGAACTGTAGGACATGCTACACCTAAAGAAATCCCAATCCCTCCGAGCTACATGCTCTAGGGACCTAAATCTTGTCACCACAATAAACAGGATATGCTGGAGGGAAAGATTCCTGTCCCAGAGACTTCCCATGCTCTGGAACAGGCTACCCATCTATGTCAAGCAAAGTTCTTCATTAGCACTCTTTAAGAAAAATCTTGATGAGTGGATGGGAAATACAGTGGCACAAGAAAATAACTTTCTTGGGTTGCGTAAGCCAGGGAACCTTGTTGGCTAGGCTTACGTAGGCCCTTGGGCCGATAACCTAGTACCTACCTATGAACCTATATGTCCTATGAGGGATATGAAGTCAGTAACTCTCACAGCTGTCACCATCTACAGACTGCAATCCTCAAACTACCTTCTGCAGTCCACAGATAGGTGCTCTGTGGGTAACACATGAAACCAAAGGCACCGCACACTTCCCAGTCTGCAGATGACCCTACAGATGGAGTTCTCTCATAAACATAGCACTGACATGGCCATTATTAAAACATGTAGGACAGCCATATCCACACACACCCTGTTAAACCAACATTACTCCAAATGCAGTATAGCAGTACTTACAGTCTGTAGTCAGGTAAGGCATATGTGTGTTGCCCTGTTTCTGCAGTGTATGTTGTTAGAGATAAATCCCCAATCCATCTGGGATGCTGTTTGCCAAACAACAGAATGGGTTCCTGCTCACAGTGAATGTAAAGGCCCAACACCAAGATGAAGTGTGTTTCCATGTAATTGGCAATGGGAATGTTACCACTGCTGTTCCACATGCAATCAGCTAAAGGAGGGCTGCAATTCGTGCAGAGGCCATCATGATCATCACTTACAATACACATGCTGCTGCCTAAGCAAAGCAGGTGTAGGTCTCCACATCCACTAGAGAGGGAGTGAGAGAGGCAGACAGAGGCAAAGTAAAGTCAGGGAGGGGTGGGAGAGTAAAACTTAAGCATGTTTGTGTCACACACCTACCAGCACAGGCCATCAAACCCCTAATGACTGTGTAGTCCTATTACATTTCTATGCAGTTATTGGATGCACCTCATAGGTTACATACTGAAGAGACCTCAAAACTTATATGTGATGGTGAGTGGCATCTGCAACAGGGCTATGGTAGCTATACAGTAGGTGTAGTACATGTGCCTCTCTGCATGAACATGTGCCAATATCAACACAGCCACACTCTCACAGGGACACACACACATTGACACACTTGGCAGAGCCAGGAATACAACTCATCACTAGTGAGATTGCCACAACACATTACTGTGCAGGTATCACATGCACCACAGGGGTCATACAGAGGTTATATGGGCAAAGGGTATGTGGAGGTGTCTGACATTGGACAACATGCTTCAGTATGCCATTGGGGGTTGTAGTGAGTTTGAATGTAATCATACGCAGCGTACAACACACACACACACACACACACACACACACACACACACACACACACACACACACACACACACACACACACACACACACAGGGTGCCAGTACTAATATGCATGGGTGCATTGCTTCATGGGTGTGTAGTGGTCAACTATGCCAGACAGCTATACAAGGCTAGGTGATGGGTATACCTTGGCATCAGCCCACATGACAGTGGTCTGCATCGTGGCTCAGGGGTGTAGTTTATGGAGTTACCCACGCAGGCGGGTATTGTATTCACCATTCAGTCACCTAGGTGACTATTGCGTGTGCCCAATGCTGTGCATTGCTTGCCATGTATGTGTTCCTTAGTCCGTGACATGGACTGTGTCTGGGATGTGCATACCTCCCACATGCATGTACAGTGACATGTGGAACTGTACCTGGGGTGTTTGGCCCATGTTATGTACACAGATTGTGATCATCAGATCATCAGATGTTCCAGTCCTGGCCTCATGTGGCAGTAACTGGTAATGGACAACAAGTTTACCCTGCACCTACATTGATAGCATGATACCGGCATTCCCTGGTGTCAGTGGCATCTGTCCATACAGGGAATGTTTTCCGGCATGGTATGTCCTTTGTGGGTCACATTTGATGGCATCACAGGTCTCCATTGGGGAACATGGGGAATGTGCACTGTCAGCATGTACATGCCTATTGGACAGATGGGTAGGATGCCATGCCCTCTGTAGCCCACTGCAATCACATATGGTTACTATCAGTGGGCAATATGCAGGGTACTACCAAAATAGTGTCTGTTACCTAGGCAAGTGTGTGTGTGTGTGTGTGTGTGTGTGTGTGTGTGTGTGTGTGTGTGTGTGTGTGTGTGTGTGTGTGTGTGTATGTATATATGACACATGGATTAATAGTGCTCTCTGGTTGATACTAGGGTTGATAACTTTGTTTTCCTGGCCCAGCCTCTCAGCTATTTCACATCTGTTATCCCTTTATGGTGGACATTGTTATATATACTAGAGCCACCATATAAGAAATATGCAAAACCCACTCCGCATTGAGTCTAGTTGATACACAATCGCATCCACATCCACACAGGATACAACTTACAAACACAGACACAGAAACACACACACCTGTCATTTCTAGGATTAGAATTTTTAACTAACTAGTATATTACACTACAGCACTATGCAGTTATAGGATGCACCACAGAGATTAGTGAAGTACACTTTCCCCAAAGGTGCATTTCACAGTGAATGACATCAGCAGGATTGCCAAAGTAGGGCATTTAGTGTGACTAGCCTAAAATTCATTGTTCCCTACACAGACAAAGAAACACACACAAAATATCCATGACTGCCATGTGTGGGAATAGAACCCCTATCAAAGTTCTATATCACACTACAGCATGATGTTGTTATAGGATGCACCACAGGGATTGCTAGAATGACTTTTCCCCAAAGGTTTATTTCACAGTGAATGACATCAACAGGATTTCCAAAGTTGGGCATTTGAATTGCACTGAGTGTGACTAGCATAAAATGCATTGCTCCCTACACAGACATAGAAACACACACAACTGCCATGTGTGGGGATAGAACCCATATCAGACGTCTATATCCCACTAAAGCATGATGCTGTTATAAGACACACCACAGGTATTTCTGGAGTGCCCTTTCACCAAAGTTGTATTTCACAGTGAATGACATCAGCAGGATTGCCAAAGTAGGGCATTTGAATTGTACTGAGTGTGACTAGCCTAAAATGCATTGTACCCTACACAGACATAGAAACACACACAAAGCATCCACAACTGCCATGTGTGGGAATAGAACCCCTACCAGAGTTCTATATCACACTACAGCATTATGCTGTTATAGGACACACCACAGGGATTGCTGGAATGCCTCTTCCCCAAAGGTGTATTTCACAGTGAATGACATCAGCAGGATTGCCAAAGTAGGGCATTTGAATTGTACTGAGTGTGACTAGCCTAAAAAGCATTGTTCCCTAAACAGGCAAACACACACAACTGCCATGTTTTTGAATAGAACCCCTACCAGAGTTCTATATCACATGACAGCATTATGCTGTTATAGGACACACCACGGGGATTGCTGGAGTGTCTCTTCCCCAAAGGTGTATTTCACAATGAATGACATCAGCAGGATTGCCAAATTAGGGCATTTGAATTGTGGTGAGTGTGACTAGCTTAAAATGCATTGCACTCTACACAGACAGAAACACACACACAAACACACAGTTGTCATGTCTGGCATTAGAACACCTATCTAACTATTTTATCACGCAACAGCAGTATGCAGTTATAGTACACACCACAGAGATTACTGGGCTACAGCTTTCCCAAAGATGTATTTCAAGGTGGATGACATCAGCAGCCTTGCCAAAGTAGGGCATACAAATTGTAGTGAGTGTGACTAGCCTAAAAAGCATTGCTCTCTATACAGACAGGGACAGACACACATAGTTGCCATGTCTGGGATTAGAATTTCTACTTAATTATTTTATCACACTATAGCAGTAGGCAGTTACAGGACACTCCATGGAGATTCCTGGGCTGCAATTTTGCCAGAGGTGTATTTCAATGTGGATGACATCAGCAGACTTGCCAAAGTAGGGCATTTGAATTGTAGGGAGTGTGAGTAGCCTAAAAAGCGTTGCTCTCTACAAAGACAGGGACAGACACAGTTGCCATGTCTAAGATTAGAATTTTTACCTACCTATTTTATCACACAGCAGCAGTATGCAGTTATAGGAAGCACCATGGAGACTAATGGGCTACAACTTTCCCAGAGGTGTACTTCAATGTGGATGATATCAGCAGTAGGGCATATTAATTGTAGGGAGTGTGAATAGTCTAAAAAGCATTGCTCTCTACACAGACAAGGACAGACACACACACATATACACACACACACTCACACACACACACACACACACACACACACACACACACACACACACACACACACACACACACACACACACACACACACCAAGTCTGGGATTAGAACTCCTACCTATTTTATCACATTACAGCAGTACGCAGTTAGTGGACACGCTACGGAGATTACAGGGCTACAATCTTCCCAGAGGTGTAGTTCTAGGTGGATGACATCAGCAGCCTTGCCAAAATAGGGCATTTGAAATGTAGGGGGTGTGACTAGCCTATAAAGAATTGCTCTCTTCACAGACACACGCACACACACACACACACACATACACAGTTGCTATGGCTGGGATTAAAATGCCTACCTGACTAGTTTATCACACTACAGAAGTCCACAGTTATAGGACGCACCACAGAGATTACTGGCCTGCAGCTTTCCCAAAGGTGTATTTCACAGTGGATGACCTCAGCAGGCTTGCCATAGTAGGGCTTTGGGGAGGGCAGTGTATGTGCATGGGCCATAACCCATTCATCTAGAGGTTGACACACCACATGCAGGCACACGCAGGGTCATATGCCACAGGTACGTGTATACAGCTGGTAGATGACTACTTCCTTGTACAATCATGTTGCACAGCTAGCACTTTCACCACATAGTCTGTAATGCTGACAGATACCGATGGCTAGTATCTACAGTGAGTGACATCTGAACCTCATGTGGTTGTGGTCCTTTGGCTGTGTGCTAGATGGGACAGGCCTGAATGACTCCTTGTTACAGTCACCCTCTTCCACACATCTATGTCCATCTACATTTGGCTTATTATAGTGTGTTGTCCTTAGATATATGTCTGTATTCCTATCCACTGTGTGTGCAAAGCATGAGTGGTGCATACTGAGGAGTATCTGCACTAACATCTGCAACTGCCAGATATGTGTGGTCCACTGGTGTTTGCAGACATTGCCTTCATGGTCTACTGGTATTTGCAGACATGGCCTTCATTTGTTTGTGTGTAAGCATGCCCAGTATGCCCGTCTGTATTTAATGTGTGGATCAGGCCCAGGTAGTTTGTATTGCAGTGCAGACATTTGTGTTGTACACCTACAGGTAGCATACTTTTTCTGCAGGGCATCTGTCAATCATTTGGCAATATGGGGACAGACTGTGCAGGGGAAAGTGTGCACTGTAGGTGATAGTGTCTGTGCTGCTCCAGCTGCATGGTACTGCAGTTAGCAGAGATATTCAGACGTATCCTGTTATACACAGTGATGTTTTCTGTCCTCATGTACTGTCAGGTGGACATTCTTGCTCACAGTGATGTCTTGGTGGACAAGGGTGACTGGCTGTGTCCGGTATTGCAGGCAGACACCTACGTATTCATGGTAAGTTATGCCATTCTGGAGGGGGAGTTGCAGACACCTGGTGCTGGGTTTGTGTATCTGGTTCAGCACCCTGGTACAGTACTGGCAGAGGATCCCATACTTATACGCCCATCAACATGACAGTATGGGATTATCTTGCTGTGGCAATGCCTCACAGCTGTACAGATTCATGCAGTTCAGCCAGGGGCAGGGGCCATGGGTCAGGACATTTACCCTATTGTGGTGTACAGGCAGGTGTGTAAGCCACCCATGTATGTGTTTGCAGCCAGGGATAGTGTGCGCACACAGCTTGGTGTCAGACCCTGCACATTCCATGCTGCCCATGCTCACATCCCCCAGTTATTCTAAACTCTTCCATACATTATGCATACATTCTCTGATACTTTCCCTAAGGGTATCACTCCATCACAGGTGTGTGTTAGTTTTGGTCCACAGTTTTTGCAGTGGGACATGGTGGACATGTTACTGTGGTTTGTCCACATGGCCTTGCATATGGCTTATGTGGAGTGGTTTATGTTGTTATTTGGGTGTCCATGACATAACATACATTGGCAGTACATGTGAGACACAGGCCTTTGGCAGATGCCTGTGGGGCATTAGGTGTTGCTGCATGGCTGATGTGGCAGGTCGTTGCATTCTGTCAGTCCTACAGTCCCAAACCACCATACAGTATATTCCCCTGGGGTGACAGGTTAGGTGTGATAGGTGTTCATGCCAATACCTCCTAACAGTTTTGCTCAGGTGGTGTGGATGCTGGCAGGGTGCTACCTACAGCTAGGGACACACCTGCATGGGGCACATGCACTACATGCTGCAGTCTTCTGCTATTGCCATATACAGATTGGGTCTTACTGTACCCATTCCCCACAGCAGGGATATGACCAGAGAGGTGCCTGTGGGTGGTGCTTGCATGAGCTGGGTGCATGTGAGCTATGGACACTGCTTGCATCTGACACATAGGTAGGCATTGGGCATTCCAGATATGCTTGCATGTGCAGGTACAACAGCTGTTTCCCAATACATCAGTCTTACCTCCTTTGTGATCTGCGAGTGTTTGGGCAGACAACACCAGTATCCCCTACTACAGGACCTGATAATGTGATGCATACCTGTATGTACTTTTCCAAGGGTGCATCCATTTCACAGTGTCACAATATATACTGTATGTCTGGGGTACTTTCCCCTGTGTACTGCTTGTATATCTAGACCAACAGCCATGCCATGTCAGTCTTTCAGATAGTGACACATATTACCACCATACATTTGCAATGGCTTGCTGCTAGCTTGTGTTATACTGATGGGTATTGTGTATGGCACTGCAGTTGTGAGGACTTGTCCCTGTCATCAGCAATAGTGGGCAATGGCCACCAGGCTTACCTCAACATGCATACATACAGACCACTCTCACATGATATGGGACACACACCAACCTAACACACACATACCTGCATATTGTGCAGATGCTACAACCTATCCTGCTACCTTGGCCATTTCTGTGCATCTGTGCTCTACTGGTATTATACCTCCACATACATGTTACTACATTTCTACATAGGGTTGTGCTGGGGCACACCTGACTGTTACGATGTGTGTACATCACATTAGATGGGCACACAAGACCCTTGCTAAATAATTAAGTAGAGTTGGGGGGAGCACACCTAACTGTTTCTGCATTCCTACACAGGATTGGGGGGCACACCTGACTATTTCTACATATCTACACAGGATTGGTGGGGCACACCTGACTATTTCTACATTTCTACATTTCTACACAGGATTGCGGAGGCACACCTGACTGTTATTACATTACTACATAGGATGAGGGGGGCACACCTGACACTTGTATACATTTGCTATGACTGTACAGGTATGTCAGGTACTCCATTTCATTCTGTATTCTAACATATCATGCTGACTAGAGGCATATCAGTGAACTACAGATCTTAGCTTTGATTGACCTACATATTAGTGTCTGACTTCCTACCCTTCAGAACTAACATCCCACTTCCTCACCTGCTGTAGTCTGTCTGTGTAGGCCTGGGGGGGATACCCATAGGCATCATTCAGAGGCCTTAACACAGTCTTTGTTTGTGTTTGTCTACTCCTGTCCTGCTGGCTGTGACTGTTGTTGGGTATGTGAACCCCCCCCTGACTGGCATATGTGAGTCCCTTACCTTGTGGGTGTCCCAGTATTGAGGGGGTGCTGCAAGGCTGCCTATGTCGGATGCACATAGTACACTCCCTACACATGGTTGAGCACAGGTAGTGTCATATTTGGCATCCCTTTTACTGTATGTGAGAGTCAGAGAGAGGTGTTATTCCCTGGGTCCCTCCTGTGTCAGTGTATGTGCTATGCTTTGCCTCTTTGCCAAGGCCAGGGCATACTGGGTATGGCTCAGGTTGTTCCTCCTCTGAGCCACTCTGTGCCTGTGCAGGCCTTGGCAATGGTGGGGGGCTGTGTGGCCCTGCCCCATGCTGCTCCTGCTGCAGCTGTTTCTGCAGGGTCATATTGTGTAGCATGGCACATAGAATGACAATTTGGGTACATGTAGCTGGTGAGTACTGCAAGGCTCCACCGGATGTGTCCAGGTACCGGAACCATGACTTGAGCATCCCATACACACACTCTACTATAATTCTGGTCTGTGAGTGTGCCTCATTATGGAGTTCTTGTTCAGGTGTGTGTACATTTCTGATCGGTGTCATCAGCCACTGCTCAAGTGCTTATCCAGTATCCCCCACTTGGTGGCTGTGAGGGATGTCCTCACTGGCAGATCTCTGGTACAGCTGCATGAGATGCCAGATGTGGGAATCATGATAGCTTCCAGGGCAGCCAGCACATGCACTCATTATTATGCCCTGGGCATCACACATGACCTGGCAGTTGATGGAGGGGAAGCCCTTGCAGTTGATGTAGACCCTACCCTGCTCACCAAGTGGTGCTTTGATGCATATGTGCATGCAGTCTATAGCACCCACTACCTCAGGGTATTCTGCTATTTGATGGAACAGGTGCATATTACTGGCCAATGCCTCACGGGTGTTGGGGAACTATAAGTGCTCACTGACATGTGCTGACATGGCACCAGGAACTGGTGGAGTACCCTGGATGCTGATGCCGGTGGGATCCCCATCATGTCACCAGTTGGCCTTTGGAAGGTACCTGTAGCTAGTATGCTTAGGTCTACACATACCTTGGTATCCACTGAGATGGGTTCCACTGTGTTAGTTCTGTGTGTGAGGCATGGCTGGCACAGCTCAACAATTTTCTGTAGGAGGTCCCTGTCCTTCCTATAGGACTCCACTATCTCCCACTCATTTAGCCCCTGGTAGGTTACCCTGTATTTCTACACTCTTCTCTGTCTCCTCACTGTGGGTTGGTCAACAGCATTCACATCCTTACCACCCTCAGCCTCTTTCACAAAATGTTGTATGATAGCTATTGCAGCCCCTATCATGTTGTTGTTGTTTTGTTTGTCAAAATCTCCCCGCTTGTATACACCAGTGGTGTAGAGTGTGGGAAAAAACAGAGGTGAAGGTGTTTGCATAGTTTTTAGTAGTGTTCTGGACTGGGCTGGTCTGCTGCCTGTGTAATTAGCTGATTCTGATACATTTCACCTGACAGCTATGCTAGTTCTCCTATATTACCTTCCTACTGCAGTTTTCCCTTCCCATTGCCTTCCTGTTTAAGCCCAGGGGTGTGCCGCACAAACATAGTGCTCAAATGTTCACAGAGCTGCTGTTTCCTGGTTAGACTCAGACACACACCCTTTCTTAGCTGTGCTTAGCTAGGAGCAAACCTTAACCACAGGGCTCCAATCCACTTACAGTATGCCTGACACATACCCCCATGATGTCAGCTGACCCCTAGACTTGCACCAAGCTATTCCTGGTCTTACACTGTTGGAATCTGACTTGCATGCTGGGGAAAACTGGGATTCACTTCTCCTCATTTGCATAGGATTGTCTGCTAATGCATAATTACATGTCCCACACTGAGCCACCCCCTTAGCAACCACTATTCACTGGCCATGTTGTTTTCTGCCTGCCATTGACTTTAATAGCAGAATAGTGATTTTAGTTAGAATTCTTATTTTAGGTTTATTTTTTTATTTCCCCCAGAGCCCGTTTGCACGCCTCTGCCCTATGCTTAGAGCGAGCACATTTCTGCAGATTACACTAGTCCTGCATGGCCGGTTTTAAGCTTCCTGGATTGCAAATTCACCTCATTTGCATGGATTTCTCCTGCAAATGGGGTGATTTGCATACAATGGCTTAGTCCATGCAGACTAGTGCAAGAATGCTCGTGCACACCCCTGCAGGCTATTCCTGCATCATACGGCAGACATATTGCCTGCTAGAGCTCCTGCCTAAGCCTGCACACCATGCAAGGCTTGCAGAATCTGGGGGTTTATGTCATGATATCATCTGGATGGGGGATGGTTTACTAATAAGGATCTTGGCTTAGGATTCCAAAGTATAAATATGTGCTTATGTAGCTTAACAGTTTCAAAATTACATTCATGTGAGCACTGTGTACAGAAACATTAACTGTAATGGACAGCATCTGTTCCTCAGACAGCATGACAGTGTCATGTAGCATACAGCTTTCTGTGAGAAGAACCATGCATGTTGCTGTACATAATCGACACAGGCTTACCTCACATCACTGCATTGCTCTCAAACAACTAAAATGGCTTGAGCTACCCAATTTCTTATCCTTCAACCAACTCATACACGCTCACTCCATCATACATCAACCAAATAAATGCCCATCTCTTCAACCCTTAGTATATATTGAAACCAAAAATAGACACCCCCCCCCCTAAGATCCTCTAACAAACCACTGCTAAAAGTGTCAAAAAACAATAACAGCTTTGGGGATGCACAATACTTAAACCACAAATCTAAAGCATGGAACAGCATCTCACAGACTATTCTAAACACCATTAACCCCACAACATTTAAAAATCCGTTTAGGAATTATCTATGACAGCTGCTTATGCTCCTGCTCAACTCCAGGCTGAATACATTTTTTTCTTTTTTTCTTCCCAGCTCCTGCAGTCACTTTTGCTTTCTCTTCTACTACGCTTCCTCACTCTTCCAATTCCCACTTAACCAAATACTGTATTACCACTATGTATGAATGTTGTACTTACATACCTCTACTGAAAGTCTAACTGCTGCCATGTTATCAAATCTTCTGAGACAATCTCTTTCAACTGTATGTAAATGTTATAAAAAGACCTAGAATGCATGTGATATTTTTCTTTTTTCATATTAATTAGAAAATCAGTGTAGGATGACTGTGTCATTATCTTTCTTACCAATAAGAAATTAATCTGCCAACTTTATGTAAATGTTATAAAAAGACCTTGTATCATTTGTGATGTTTTCTGGCTGTGTTATTATCTCTCTGACCAATGGCAAATCAATGTGTAGTAGATAAAAAAGAATGAAATTGTTGTACCTATGGATTACAGTGTATACTTTCTAAAAAAAAATCTACTAGTAAATAAGCAAAGTAAACTGTATTTCTGTATGTGGAGCTTTTCTCACCGGGCTTCCACTGAAAGTGGGCTACTAAACCAAGTTGGACTTCCCCAGTAAACAAATGTCAAATAAAAGTAAAACGGTTCATCCAAAAAATAATTTGGGTGAATTTAGCCAAAGTAACAGGTGCAGATAGATGTTTCCACTATGTGGACTGCAACCCACTGCATGCCAAAGTTTAGACGAGCTATCCAGTTGTTCTACAGCTCAGGCTAACATTCAGCAAGTGTGTCATTTTAGAAAAGAAGTACTGCAGGTGCTTCTTACATGTCCTGCGCAGGATGGATGAATATGGAAAATGCAAACAATTATTGGGCATTTTATTGTAAAGAAATAACAGTTATTAACACATAAATGAAAACATGTGTAAGCTGTCAGACAGGCATTACCTTTTAGATTAAATAAACTTGTCTGTGTAATTTCTTAGGCGGAATCATGTAATAAAGTTCTATATGTGTTTTTATTATAGCATATAATGGTGAAGTAGGTGATACTGTGGGACTACAATGAAAACTACAAAGTGCACAGTCATCCACAGCCTTGGCGCTATAGGCATCTGCGATGCATTAGGACAGTGGCTGTGTGAAATTATGTAGTAAGATGTTGTAAAACATACATATTTAGCAATGACATAATTATGGATATTAAACACATTATTAAATAAAAATTAAATAACGTTGATCTTGGTGAAGTTCCTGGTTCTGGCTCTCATCCTCGACTCCAATTCAGCAAACTTGTTCAATATCTGGGTCACCTCATCATCAGTCCAGTTGGGTGCACAGACATGTCTTAGCCTCCTCCAAGTAGACATCATGATCCTCAAGTTGAAGAAGTCTGGAAAATACAAACATAGAGAATTGCTCACTGAAGTATGACTCAGTTCACATTTAGCAATGGTCTGATCAGTAAATGTATCAAAATCAAAATTTGAAAGTGCTGATGTCATGTTATCAGATCATTGGATCACATGCCACATGGTTCCGTTTGTCGATACCTATTGGGTGTTTATGCAGTACACCTGGGTGTTTCAGCACATGAAGTCAATTTACATGGATGTGCATGAATGGGATTCCAAAACATGAATTATAATACACCTCATTAATTATGTAGGGCACAAATGGTACTTAAAGGTGGGTGCGCATTAGATGTACTTTGATTTTGTTATTTGGAGAGATAAATTGGCAATAGGTAACATTCCTGTTTTGGTGATTAGTAAATCTCTTAAAGTTAGTCATTTTAAAAGGTACATGTTTACATTTTTACTCAAAATGTTATCTTTAACAGAAATTGTCATGTTACTGGACCGATGTCTTGAACTTTGTGCATACAGGCATTGCTATTTTAAATAGATTATTTAAGTCCCATATGCAATTGTATAGACAGACTTCCACTGCAAATGTTAACATTATATGAAGGCTGATTTAAGGATTATCCACAATTCTTACTTTTAATTCCTTGCATTCTGTGATGTAACTACAGAAACCTACAAATTCCGTCACTATCCATATCTAGTATGTGATGTTGATATTATGGGTATTTCTTAATTCATGTTTCTAAACAAAACTGTTTTGAACATGTGCTGTTGCTGTTATGGATATGTCTTCAATGATGCTTAACAAAGGTATTTTCAGTACTGTCTGAATATACTAAGGATCCAAACTGTCTGTGGCCTGGCTATTGATTCTGATGTTTCCTGATGTTCTTCAAAGTGTTACTTGTTGTAGTGTATATATATATATATATATATATATATATATATATATATATATATATATATATATATATTAGCTGATTAGCTGTACCCGGCCACGCGTTGGTGGCTCAGTCTGGTTAAATGGAAAAGAAAGAAAAGAGAAAGCGCACGTTTCTAATATGTTTAATTTCACAATGCTTGTGGGTATACAATATTTTTTGGTGTTCCATTGTCTGTGCAGATATAGAGATTGTCTGGTTTGCCGACTCTAGAACGAGCAATATATAATTGTCCATGTGAGAAGCAATCCGTGTGTAGATCTAAACCGCAGAATTCTAAAGATTGGACCTGATCTTTGTTGATGGTGACTGCAAATGCCAATCGAATTGGGAATTGCAATCTTTTTAATTGAAATGGCATATCCGTTGGAATCATAGGAATGCGAGGAATGAGGACATCTTCACCTTTGAAAGGCTCTGTCAAGACTGTTGCTTCTATGACGTTGCTCATTATTTTTTTTACTGCAAGCCATGTGCCATTGTAAAGCTTTGGCTGGTTGATATTTCACAACATGATAATTGGCACGCCGATTTTCAATTACAGTACATGTGGTGGCATCCCTGGTAGATCGAGTGAATTCAAAAATTCTGTTCGATAATTAACTGCTTCATCTGCTTCCACAACAGTGTCGACAGACTTGCATGTGACTGCCTTGCTTTGAATGTTAGACTGAATAATATTGTTAAGTTCATAGACGTCTTTGTTCTTGGCCACAAGAATAGCTCGTTCAGTCAGCCAATCGTGATTCTTATAATTGGTTTGAATATTGCGAAATACTTTTTCAAACAATTCTTCTTTTGACGTCACTAAATTGCAGAAGTTATGAGGCAATGAAATTCGTCCTGAGGTCAGATCAACCGGCACCTTTCCGTTCCCAATTCCCAGCAATTGATGTGAGAATATCTCAGCTGATCGATCGTTTTGCAGCTGGACATGCATATTTGTAGTTAATTTTAACATCTATATGTGTCGCCACAAAGTAGAGTATTTCAGGCAAGCATTTATTTCGTCCGATGGTGTCGATCGAGGAAGTACAGGTAATGTTTGCCTGAAATCTCCTGCAAGCAATATTAATGCGTTCCCAAATGGTCTGATGTTTCCACGCAAATCTTGCAATGATCAATCAAGAGCCTCGAGTGATTTTTTTGTGCGCCATTGTGCATTCATCCCAAACAATAAGTTTGCATTTCTGCAATACTTTTCCCATGCTGGATGCTTTGGAAATGTTGCACGTGGGAGTTTCAATGAATTGCATGTTTAATGGCAATTTCAAAGCGGAATGAGCAGTTCTTCCAAATGGTAGCAATGTTGCAGCTATTCTGGATGACGCAAGAGCTAAGGCTATGCCATTTTGGGATCGAATTGCTGCCAGAATCAATGTAATTAGGAACGTTTTACCAGTTCCTCCTGGTGCATCTAAGAAGAAGATTTCTCCAACCCTGTTATTGACAGTTTGCATTATTTGATCGTAAGTGCCTTTTTGCTCAAGTGTTAGCTTAGGAATATTTGATTGCACATACGACAAAAGATCACCTGTGTTGTAATTTTGTTCACGATGCAATTCTACATCGAATGAAGCAGCAACAGATCGATTCGGTGATGGCATTCCCAATTGATTGAGAACTTTGTTCGCGATTTCTAAGCACAAATCTTCAGTCAATATCAACGCTTTGTTGTAGATTTCTGCTGTGAAATCCATGTTCATATTTGAATTTTCCTTGCGTATTCTACGGAAAATATCTTCAGCCATGTGTGATTTATATTTCTCCCATAACTCTGTTGGAGATGAAGAAGAGCAGGCGGTCAAAATGATTGCAAACAATGCACAAATTTGATTTGGATGTGACGTATTGCACGCATCATTAATCCATACATCCCAGTGTCGGTCATTCTCCAATAAATTCAGAGCTTGACATGCACTGTGGAAAATGGCATGTGTAATGCCGTTGACAATTCTCAATTGCTGGAAAGATGTTGGACCAGGCACATTTACCAACAGCATGCAAAGAAAGAAGCATTCATCTTGATTGGGATGCACGGTGTAAAGTCTGCCTATCGTAGTTTCTTTGAATATGCCAGGTTGTCCGTCGACTCACTGTTCTCGTTTGCGTCGTTCAAATTATTTTCTACACGCATTCCATGTGTAATACGTAGGCACTTCCGAATACAGCAGTGTTTTTGCAAACGCATCATTTTGACATAACGTGAAGAAAGCAGTTAACGTTGTAGCTGGTGGATTCAGGGCTATTTGTTGCACATTTGCAGCTGTGAAATAAATGTGTTGTCCATTTTCTAGAAGTACTGCTAAGTAAACAACAGCTGGACTTCGTTCATGTATGGGAAATGAAAGAATTCGCCATACAGCTTCATTGCTGCTTATGTATCTTCCAGCCTGATACTGTGCGATTTCATCGATATGTATGACCACATTCCTATCACTTCTTTCTGGTTGCACACCAAAAACTGCCATGTCGCTGCCTTTATTCATGTACTTACAAATGTATTTGATCGATTTAACGGAGTTACAGCATTCCACGTTTATGTGCACTTTGTATGTTTTTGATAGCAAAGGCGAATATAGAACAACCCACCGGTTATCTACTTCGATGTCACCGTTCCGCATTTGTATGGTTGCTAATTTACCGCCATCTTCTGCTGATCTTCTTCTGTATAAAGGATATCCATCATTTCCTGTTACTGTGTTGGATACTAATGCTCGAGGATATCACTTAGAGCATTTTCCGTCTATCATGCATGGTGAATTTGGATTCATTGTACCGCAAGGTCTATGTATCATATTTTTTGTCACAACTTCATGCAAATCCTTATCGACGTTGGCATCGGGTATTTCAGCGCATATTACATCGTCAATTTTGTTTGAAGTGATTTTGTTATAGAGCCAGATTAGTATTTGTGCGTGTGGCAATCCTGTCTTTTGCCATTCCACTGAGTACATCCAGCAGCGCACAGAGCCAAACACTTCATGTTTTACCATGAAATCCATCATCAATTTCAGCTTTTGTCTGAAAACAAGTGCTTTGATGTCATGCCTATCCACCGGCGATTGCCCAGGAAGTAAGAGCTGTTGTATATCGTCCCAAGCTGGATTGCATGTGAATGTAATGAATAGTTCTGGACGCCCATAGTGACAAACATACGCAATTGCATCTTGAGCGTACTCATGCATATGACGTGGGCTGCCTGTATATGAAGATGGCAAAATCGTTAGTCTTCCAACTTTAGTTGTATTACCGTCATTTACAACTGCATCTCGCAAATGAACGTATTCTTCAGAGCGAAGCTTGGTCTGATTCAAACGGATGAATATCAAATGTTCTGTTTCGATTTTTGCATACATATCTATGATGTATTGGTGAAACAATTGATGGCATTTCAAAATGTGATTGACTTCATTCTCTCGAATTATTAATCGGTATGAATAATAGTTCATCGCACTGCATTTCATATTTGTTTCTTCACCACTGACTGAGTTATCATCTTAAAGTTGAAGTGATATCCATCAGCACCATCCCAAAAAATGATTGGATATTGCAGGGCATCGTAGCATCGATGAGTTTCTGCAACTGTTGTCAATTGATCATTTCTCTGATGAAGAACAATATCTCTAGGTTGGAAATGATCTCCAGCTATAACAATTGCCACTTTGTCTATAGTTGGAGCATTGAATCTTCACACGTTCTCCAGCAGGCATTTTGTCAGCATGAATAACAATCTTGTGTGTATCAGATGGCATCATGTCAATTGCTGTTTTGAACAAACACACTAAATTGTTTTTTTCGTGAAGAAGCTCTTGCAGTTTGGAAACAATGGACCTTTGTATGCCGGTAGAAATTCTGCAGCGTGCATTCAATTCATCATTGCCATCACCGATGAAATACATTTGTAGGAATTTATGTTGACCATCTGGGAACGGAAGCAGGGAGTCGGCTTTATGATAAATTTGTCCTTTCACTTTGAAAGTTGGCATGAATTGAGCTGTTACGATTTCTGCGCCGAACAACGTCATTTAGAAGCATGAGTTGTACTTCCTGATGTTAGATAGGAAATGCTTTGATTCGGCGGTATATCCGGCAAGCAAAGTTTTTAATGGCTCTGGCGGTTCTCCAACTTGAGGCAGTTTAATTTTTCTGGTGGTGCAACACATTCCTTTTGTTTCTCCATTAAATTTCAGAGCCATGCAATAAGGACACACTTCAGTCACAGTGCCGATGAGATCATGCCGGCTCAAACTATAATCATCAGCTGGGTTGTACCGTAATGCAAGGCGAATGTAATCGCATGATTGTTGAGCATGGAGTCATGTTTGACGCTGATCTGCTGTTTCTCGTTCATGTCTTTCAGCCACTCTCAGCCTGTTGTATTCATTGTGTTGAGAACGAAGAAGATCTGAAGCTGCAGAACACAATCGCCGTGCTCACAACCGTGCATCCTCAAGTCTGGATGCACGTCGCTCTGCTGCTTCATTGACATGTATTTGAGCCATTCTCTTTCTGTTTCGCTCGTTCACTGATGTCCTTTCTTCCTCAGTTTGATCTGCAATTACTTGTTGCTCTGCTTCCGCTCCGCGGGTATGACGACCTAAGTTTGATCTTCTGTGAGGCATTATTTGGATGAACTAAAGCAGATCAATTGCACTGAAAAAGAAGAAAGAAAGTTATAACAAAAACATATAAAATTGCATATTTGTATACAAATATATAGAATCCATAGTAGGTATATAAAAACATGCACATATTCGAATGCAACATGTGACATCTATATAATAGTAGGTATATAAAAACACAAGCGTATTCAAATGCAACATTGTGTGAAAATTTCAAAGCAATCGGTGAAGAACTTTTGGAGATTTAAGATTTTGAACAAACGAACATTTACATTTTTATTTATAGATATATATATATATATATATATATATATATATATATATATATATATATATATATATATACTGCTCGCAGTTCCACACAACAACCAGGAACAGACCATCATGGTAGACCATCATGGTAGATATAGACAAGCAAATGTTGTGCATGGCCAGGTGTCAGAGGATGTCCACCTCCTTCTACAGGTAGATGAACTGTCACAGCAACAGTAAAAAAATTCTTCAGATGTCCTTTCACTTGCCAGTATCAGATTGTGTGGCACACTGGCTACTTGTCAGGCATGAAGGACAAGAGCACAGTCACAGTGAGATAATGGCTGCATTGGCCACTCAGAATGAGAGTGAGTCTGCTAGCTGTGGCACAGTTGGTGGAAACCATGGCCTCTAAAGTACTGCAGCAGTGTCATACTACTAGGATGATTCTGCATTCCTTGACTGTGATCAGCAACCTAGGAGAAGCAGGCCAGATTAGAGTCAAGCTCAACAGGGTCTTTTTTCCGCACTTATTCTTCCAAACCTGTTCACTTGGCCATGATTTTGCTTGATACTAGGTAGGGACAGTGGGAATCTTGTTCATCCATTCATGCTCATCACTAGTTAGATGATGGGGCATTCTGCTACCTTAAGATTGTCATAGTTACTCCTGCCATTTATCCATGCTTCATTGAATTTCTTCACTTTGACATTCAGAGCAATGAGCAGAAATCACATTGCATCAATACCCATCTCAGGCTTCGCAATGCTTTATTTTAATTAAACAGTAGGATTCCCCCAGTCTGCACCAGTTCTAAGTCAGCTGCTAGCTGCCAGACGATGCGGGACACTGGATGGGACCAAAACCAGCCACAGGCAGGGCAATACACAGGAAGGGCCAGGCACACATCCAGTCACTGCTGACATCTCCCTGGTCACCCCAGGAGGGGGGGCACTGCCAGGGGGTGACACCTTGTCCAGCTGCGGCATGAGCCCATCCCTGCTTCATGCTGAAGCAGACTGACCCAGCCCTTAGAGCCAATCCTTATCCCGAAGTTACAGATCTGGCTTGCCAATTTCCCTTACCTACATTGTTCTAACATGCCAGAGGCTGTTCACCTTGGAGACCTACTGCAGATATGGGTACTGCCTGGTGCGAGACTGACATCCTCTCCACCAGATTTTCAAGGGCCAGTGAGAGCTCACCTGATGCTGCTGGAATCTGGACACTTTCCAGGTCTCAGCAGATTGCAACCTAGGAGAAGCAGGCCACCTGCCTACAGAACCATCACTGCCATTAGTAATCACTGTCTGTGGTCCAACCTGCACAGAGTTCAACTGCTGACCCATCTGCTGTGGTCACATGAGTCACAAAGGCTTCGACCAGCATCATCTCAACATGGTGTTGTAACCCAATCCTGTATCTGTGCATAGTTGGGGCATAGTAGACCATGATGTGAGACATCATTAAGGTCACACTAGACCACATTAAAGTTTGTCCAACAGTGCAGTACACATACCACTGTACTGTGACATGTGTCTTCTGAAATTAATAAAGTCTGCATTATGCCCTGCATGATTTTTCTTTTTTCATGTTATTATATTGTAGAGATATGTGTGTGTAGCACTGACTGGTGTGCCTTAATGTTTTCCATACAGTAATAAAACAACCTGAATATGTATGCATACCTGTGTCAGTTGTGTCATGAGTTGATGGTTTCTGTTGTGACACATTTGTATATGCTAATGTTGGAATATGTTATGATTATGGTGCTTTGTCTGATGTTAAGTGTGTACACCTAGTGGGTATTTAGCTATTAGATGCAATCTGTGCTGCTGTGGTGGGGGAATACCTAAACATAAATGTTCACTGTATGTACTTGTGTGTGTGTGCCTTGTCATGACTCAAAGATTTAAGTCAGATGCCACTGCATTGTCTACTGTTGTGGTTGCACCCTATGTTGCTTACATCTGTGGCTTCTGTCTCTTATGTCTGCCTTCTCCTCCTCCAATACCTGTGGGATGTCATCTTCAGACATTTGGGGTTTTTGGGGTAGTTTACTCACACTTGCAACTGGAAGATTTCCATGTGCTCTGGTTAGCGAGTTGTGCAGCATGACACACACCATTATCACCTGTGTTGCATTTTCAAGTGTGTATTGTAGTGCAACCCACCCTCCCGTCCCCCCAGTGTGCCCAGATATCTGAACCTAGCTTTCAGTACACCAAGCACATGCTCAGTGATGTTTCTGTTTTTATGTGTGCTCTATTGTAGGCTTTCTGTGCAGGGTTGGATTGCTCATGCTACAGTTTCATTAGCCATGGCTCAAGTGGATAACCACAGTCACCTGTTATGGGGAATAAAAACACTTTTGGTCAGAATGGATATTGTTGTGAGGGGTATTCTTAACTTGCATCCTAGATGTGTTCCTCAACTTACCCAATAGCAGTCCCTCAGGTATTTCACCTTGCCCTCAGTCCACTTTCTCTCCAAATGGCAGCATCATGGACATTGCCATTATGTTTGTTATGCTGCCATCTGCTGCACATATAACCTGGCAGCTGATGGATGGCCATCAATTTCTTTTTATGTATCAGTCTGCTTCAGTATGGACTAGTGTCTTGATAAGAATGTGTGTGGAATATATTGCACAGAGTGCACATGGGAAGTTTGAAATGTTATCAAACTGGTTCATTACAATTCTCTGCTCCATGGGTCCATGGGGGGGGGGGGGTTGGGAAGTGCATGTAGTCATCCACCTTGCTGAACATTGCTTCCAGGAATGTTTCCCAGATACAACTGGCAGCTGTTTATAATACACCCACAACATCTCCCATGTGTCTCTGAAATGCCCGAGGTGCAAGTACACCTAGGCTTTGATACAATTTGGTTTGACAGGGATGGGATTTCCTCACAGGGTCTGCACAGACACATGTGGGGCACACATGTTGCTGAGGGTGTATATCTAAACATCGAACTCTGAAAAGTTCGAATACCAAAACCTCAAACTTGAAAGATCGAAGACTGAAAATATCGAAGCAGGGGAACATCAAATACTTTCCCAGGGAAAGAATTTGGTGGGCCATTTCCATGGCTTTGCTATTTCCTCCACTGTGGTGCGATCTCGGAGTTGGTATTTAGGTAGGGGGAAATAGTTTGTTGTGTTTGTGTGCTTCGTGTTTTGTACTGGAACAGCGATTTTTTTTCCCAGGGAAAAGAAATCTCTGTTCTCAGTCTTCGAGGTTTTCAGCTTTCGTGGTTTTGGGTTTGATGTTGTAACATTCGAAGTTTTGACACTTCGATGTTATGATATAGACCCGTTGCTGACAGCCTGCACCAGTTGTCTGTCTAGATGATATCTGTCAATTATTTGCTGATATGACAACTGGATTAGTTGCAGCCTTCCTCTGACTGCAACTTCCTTCTATGATGCAGAGCAACAGCCTCATTTATGGCTTACATCACTGTACCCTGTTGCAGTATATTAATGGCAGGCTGCATTTTTATATATTTTTGATATTTTGTAATGGATTTCAGCATAATTCATAGTATTAGCTTGAATTCCTTGGGGTACATAAAGTATGCACCGAGTATTTCAGAAATGGAGTTGGCATGGCTTTTTGTTGCATTTGTCGTGTTGTGAGTGCACAAAGTGTTTTGGAATCTGACCGGCATGTGCAGTAGAATTCATAATTATCCTACACTGAATACTTAAGTACTCGGTCTGCCTTCAGCATATCTGCTGTAATTACATCCACAGCAGGCTCGGTGAAGTCTTCCTTCAACATGCTGCACTGTCTGCAACTAACTTCTGCTAACTTACGGAATCCAGCCCATTATGAATGCTATAAACTATCCATGAGTGCATACCCAGAGGTGGGACTATATCATATAAAATGTAACAGATATATCAATATTAATACAGGATGAGCTGGAGTCACAACGGGGCATGTATATATAGGGATGTGGCCAAGTCTTACTGACATGTTCCCATGTAAACTAAACACAGAAGAAATAATATACATATTTAATTGTAGCCTATTTATGAGCCTTCTGTTACACAAATATGTTTCTCTTGGATGCCCATCATTGCTCATATCCTGGTGCATACAAGATCTATTTTGGGTGGCAATTCCCTGCCATTTTTCCTGAAACCTTTGAAGAGAAGATATAGTAGGAAAAGGTGAGGGTAGTGCTCCATTTAGGGTACAGATGTGGTATCAGGAGGAGTCAAATACTTTTGTATTCTTCTTTATGAAACATTGCAAATGAAGGCTTCTATATGGTGACTATACCAGGTCTCAGTACAAGATTGAGGCTTGGAATAGTTTAGCCAAGGCTGTCCCCATGCAACTGGCTTCACTGATGGGTACAGAGTGCTGTCATCATTACAGTGACTTAGAAAGGTGAAAAAAGGACCTCCTTAGCTAATGGGAGGAGTATTGTAGGTTCCATGACCTACCTCAATTGAGTAACCATATTGGATCATTTTTGAAACAAGTTATGAATTAACTGGAGACCAATCCATAATTGTCAGACAACATGTCTTTGTATATTGTACAGTTGCAAAGTATACTGCACTGTGTGATTACCTCATTCAACATTACAGTACTAAATAGTTAAACATGGATGTCCATGGGTTGAAATCCGGCCAAAAGTGATTACCTTGCATTATTTAACATTTAGTATGTGTAATCAGTAATGAAGAATAGCATATGCTCAGTTCGCATATGCATTTAATGATCTGTCTGCCATAAAACATCTCTCAGATAATCACTTTTTGCATAATGTTTATAATTGTGAGAGCTAGAAAAATTATACATTTAGTGTAACATAAATTTATGGCCACACACACTCATATCAGGATCTAAAAAGTTAAATAATGTATGTGGAATATGTAGTGTCAGGGACATATTACAATTGCATGAGATTTATGATTTTGTTCTCTTTTTTGTTTCCCTCCATCTCATACTATTAATATTGTTTTTGTTTTTTTTTTACTTTCATTACATTTGAGCAATCATTCCTGCTTCTTCATGACTACAAGCACAGGCAGCTAGATTGCCTACAGTGGCTCATAACCCCATCCCTACACAAGTGTCACTGGAAATATCACCAGTATATGAAAGTTGATCTCTCTTTGATTACTAACGAAAATAAAATGACAAACTAAAATATAATAACATGAAAAAATTCAAATGCTCTTCCCTAACCCTCCACCCTTGTGTGGGACAGAACTGCAGCCATCTTGAGACTTAGTTCTGAGATTGCTGCAAGACAACCTAACCTCTAGTAATATAGTAATATATATATATAGTAATATAGTGATCTTAGAAGTAAATGAAAATTATACTCTCATCTCATCAAAACAGTCCTTTGCACAATGTTGGCTGCTTAAGTTCAATAAACTGGAATTTTGCATTGGTAACCTTTAATCATCAATGGTTAAACATTGTTTGAAAAAAAATGTCTGATAACAGTATGATATACTCTCCTGTAGATGTTAATGTTAAGAAAAGTAATGACAATGTACTATACTAGCTGCACAAAGCATTTTGTCCTTTGTTCTTTTATATTACAGTCTGTAGATAAATGCTGTGTTCTAGGGTTCCATCAATGAACCTGCTGCTTTCTGTATTTTTGCTGTTGAGAAACTATTGCCATGCACCACATAATTTAGTTTCACTGGGTTATAGTGAAATAGCCAGAGGGAATATTCAGAAACACACTGCATATTAAGTACCCAGAGAGAATTAATATAGAAATGCTCAGTTCATAGTCAAATAAGCATCAGTCAAGGAATAATAATGCATACATATGAACATACATATATAGTGCTATTGATCCACAGTGCATATATGCTAATGAGCAATTAGGCATCAGTGACAATGAGTATGCAGATCACCATAATTCATAGGTGTCATAACTTATATTTTGCAGAAGCAATTGTGCTACAGACAGGCATACACTTCAGTTCTAATTCAGAATTAAATTGTTTCATTAAATGCTATAATCCAAAGTACTAGTATAATAGGAAAATGTTAAAACCTGTGAATGTGAAGTTTTAAAGCAGTTTTGTTGAAGTATGATAAAAAATTGCAACATATGAAAATGAAAGATCATATAAATGGATCTACACTGCCTTTTCAATGTTGGCCAGCATGGGAGACCCATTTAACCATTGGGTATAAGGTTTCAGAGCTTTGGAGCATGGTAGCAAAAGCCACAAATGTCAAAACACTATAAATTAAATATTGGGAATCCAAAATCCAACAAGAACAAGAACACAAAGATCAAACTTGGATACATGGGATCAGAATTTCTTTTCAATAAGGGGAACCCTTATCATATAGGGATAAAAAAGGCTATAAGCATAAATTCAAGAATGATGTTATGAGTTGATATTAGAGTGTACTAGTCATTACCTGAGCTGCAGAGGTGAGCACATGCTGCTACATATTGAGAACTGTGTCAAGAAGACCTTAGTGGATGGAGTTAGAGTAATCATAATACGATGAGAGCAGAGCATACACCACAGATGTCCTGTGATAAGAGTAAATGCTCTATGTCTAAGATGTTTCAAACATGGAAGCAAAAGAAATTGTCATTTTATGTCACCTGACCCCACGAGTCTCACGCTCTTGTTGACAATAGACCGTATCATTAATCCACAGATGATGACACCAACCTGTTACAGAGACATATGAACTAGGCCCCTTCATTATTGAAAGGATTTAAGCAACAGTGCAGCATATGTCAAACTAATGTTCCAGGGGCAAATGTCATGGTAAATTAAATATTAATGATATGTCAGGTACTGTACATTCTGCTTGCCACCCATGGGTAACTGAACTTGTATTATATCACAGCCACAACTCTTGATTACCTGTGTGCTCTGCACTGCAGTGAGGAAGCACTCAGCACTTATGATTAGATGATACAGCTGAAAAAGTGACAGCAGTTAGTATAATGGCAACTAAAACATTGGAGATACCATGTAGGGATGCCACAGATATTTCCAAAGCTTCAGTAATCAGAATCCTATAGCATTTTTTGGATACATGATCCCTTATGCAGAGGAATGCATACATATACATATACCCGGAGCTATGACATTTCAGCTAATTTTCAGATTCTCCTTACCTGCAGGTGTTTGTGGCGGTGACTGGTGCTGTTGACTGCAATCCTATGGTAACCTACAGTATGCGGCAGGTTTTAGGGATGCTGCTGTCTATTTTAAGCAACTAGGACTGCACACAGTGAATATGTGTGTGTGCGTGTTTTGTGTGTATGAGTTTGTGCGTGTGCACGTGTGCATGTATTTCATTGTCACCTTTACTTGCACTCACTCAGCTCATACCACTGCTATAATCTAAAGGTGTGCATAGCTGCATTATCTTCATTTACCATGCTCTCCAAGCTCACGCTGGTGTTGTGCACTTAAACAATCCACCGGAGCTGTGTGCCAGCTTCAGTCTCTCCTTTTTTTAAACTTGTGATAATTCTGCTCCCACATATTTGGAGAGTCACATGAAGACCCTTTCTGTCTGTGGTTGTAACTTCTCACTGCACCAAACAACTATTGCAGCAGCTGTGTATTTATGGAGTCTTTCAAAAGTGTATAATGCATGTGCTATCTCCTCCCATTCTGGACACTAAAGTTGACTTGTCACTGAATATTTAGGTTATCGCCTGAAGGTGGACACTTATTGACCTTTCTGGTACCGCATAATTAAAAAATCCTCTGAAAGTGTGTGTGTCAGCAGTTTATACCATACAGCTTAACAAACAATAGTGCCTTTTTCTTACAGAATTCCCACTAAATAATATGAATGGTTGGGACCTTCTCAAGAATTCAAGAAGGCTTTACAGAAATGCCAGTACTGGAGTTTTCATCTTTCTCCATCTGTATGCCCCATTAGTAGGTATATATGTTCATGGAGTATCACTCCACATGGGGAGGAGCAGTGAAGAAAAAAATCTGAATAAATTCTAATTGCTTAACAGTCTCCCACATTGCAGTGTTCACTTGGAATATGTGAAGTATTCAGCTACAATCTGCTACTGGAATTATGAAAACAAAAATGACAAAGACAGACATACTTGGAACATGTGTTGCACATATGATATGGTTGTGAATCACATAATACTGCACAGGTATTCACATCTGAGTACTATAACAGTGATCGAAGCAGACTGTAGTGTCACACTGCATAACCTGCATCATACATGGTATTGCATACTGCTCACATATTACTCATGTCTGCTAAGTGACAGAAGTGCAATCCAGTACAGGTGGGGTGGGGGGGTTAACGTCTTACACTTGTCATCCCATGGTTGAATGAGACAACCATTACACACACACACAAAAAAAAAAAAATATATATATATATATATATATATATATATATATATATATATATATATATCTATATATATATATATACACAGAGAGAGAGAGAGAGATAGAAAGAAAGAAAGAACTATATAAGTATATAGATATACATACAGATGCACATGCACATATATATGTATATATACATGTGTGTGTGTGTGTGTGTGTGTGTATATATATATATATATATATATATATATATATATATATATATATATACCTTTACACACACATATGTGTGTGGATTTGTGGATGTGCATATATTTTTAACTCTGTCATTGCTGCATCTCAGAGCAAGGTGGGATAATTTAATGTGGTGCAGCCTTGAATTTTGTATACACATAAAATTAATCATATGAAATGCATCACACATTTCTGATCACCCTAGAACATCAGTCACAGATTTTACATATTTCTGCCTTAAGCCCAGTCACATGTGCATGTTTGTGTCACACAGGTACATTATGTATGGAGCAAAATTTGATTATATCCATCATATTCTTCTGGCAGAAAAATGATTTGAGATGTTGCAAGTCTAGAAATATGTAAACTGAATGGTAAAAAAAAAAAATTATGCAATATATCAAGTCCAAGAAGGCCATTTCTCAGAATATTCATTTTTCTTCAAGGTATAGCAATCTTATACTTGGTATATATAAGTCTAGGGTGTGGAGGGGGTTGCCACAATAATTGGGGGGGGGGGTGTACAGCTTCTTGCCGACCTGCAAAAAACAAGTTTAAAGTAGAAGACAATGTTTGATATTCGCTCTTCTTCTTCAGTCTTTTTTCAGTGTGTTGGTACTCAGTATTACAAGTACTGACAGTTCTACAGGGAGCCCCCTGAAAGGCCAGTATGGATTGCGTCATATAGCACTTCATTCTCTCTAAGGGCATCCAGGGACTGCAGATTGCATATATATATATATATATATATATATATATATATATATATATATATATATATTTATATATATATGAGAATGTGTATTGCAAAAGTGTCTTTTAGAGTGCTGTCATTTACAATTTACCCCATGTTCATAATACTATAGCTTTGCTTTGTTTATCTTTGCTATATAATACATATTCATCACATTATGCACATCAATAGGTGATGGTGGCAGAAGGCTTCCCAAGGGTAGGGGTTTCCCATGGCCTAATGAGCTATGGCGAAGTCAGTGGAACATGTTGGTGGCATGTCAATATAGTTCAGAGGGTTAGTGCTATGTGCTGTTAATGAGCTTAATCATGTTTACAGTGCTGTTGGCATAGCTTATCATAGCTCAGTTGAATACACTGCTCCCACTTCCAGTTTAGAGTAGTGCAAATTATTTCCTTTTGTCCATGTTAGAAATACAAAAGAATGTAGTAAAGGGATTATCTGCATGGCCATTGTTCAGAAAGTGTTGAATATTAATTACTGTAATACCACGACTAGCTTGATCTACTTCAGTAGCATGGAAGCTGATATTTTTCACAGTTTTTTTCCCATCATTCATTGCAAACGATCTTACAAGTTAACCATGAATAATGGAAAATAATGGCCTTAGTGATCTTTAGTGGATTGTGCCATCTTGAGAGAGCTGTTGACCATTCATCCACACACTACCTGCTGTTGTATTTTTTTCTTTAAGTTTGTGCCATATTTCTTTCTGGTCTTCTCTACAATTACCTCTCAAACAAGTCACTGCCATGCTGTCTTCTTAGTTAGGGCAATTTGGCCATGAGCATAGGCAGTCAACAGTGGTAGCAAAGTCAAATAAATAGCAGGAATCAGAGGAAGCTATCACTAAGAGCAGAAACTCCAGCATCATGGAGTGATGGCTTGTTCATTTTTGAGATTTATAGAGAATATGTAGTTTTACAGAAGACAGAACTGTTGTGTCACTTTTCCGTCTGTGCAAGGTATATGCCACTGTGTGATATTGACTTTGAATAGCCAATTCCAGTCTCATAAATTTTGACTCCATACTGCATTCTTCACTCTGTGATTATTTGCAAGCATATTTGTTTTCATTGCCAAAGTTTGGTTATCTATTGAATATGGCTGTTGTCATGTTTAGTATTGCACGCTAACCACACTGACGTATCTTTTCTTCTAAAACATCTTTTTTCTATTGCTCTTATTCCTACTATGACCATAATCTACAAGTTATGTCAAACACCCACAAATCAAGACATTGCACTGTGATATTTTATGTATGCCCACTACTGTTATTTGGTTATGTTTCGTTACAATTTTTTTTAAATGGGATTATCACACTATTTTGTCTGTGTATTCAATATGTTTTCTCAGCTATCTAACTTCTGATTGATGAATGTGTGTGTGTGTGTGTGTGTGGGGGGGGGGGGGTTATGTGTGTGTATGTGTGTGTGTGTCTGTAGCTGTCTTCTATGTTCATGTGAGGAATGCTCTGGTACTGTTATTCAGAAAAGTGCAACTTTAGAATTTCTGTTAGTTCTCCACATTTGCTGCTATCATTTCTAAATATTTTATTAAACATGACAAGACAGCTAATGCTCTTGGCTTCCTAACTTTTGATCAAAGCACATTGCTTTGATCAGCTTTTATTTGTTCAAAAAGTGGTGAATATCAAGAAGGGCAGCACAGAAGGTGAAAAAAATCTTCCAACATACGATAAGACACAAAAGATATTTATTATACACATAAAACAAGGTTGGTTAAGTGCTTTCATCCACCTGATGTATTTATTACATATATAAACAAAAAAAGTGCATCTGTATATATACATATATATATATATATATATATATATATATATATATATATATATATATATATATATATATATATACACACACACACACACATATATATATATATATATATATATATATATATATATATATATATATGGGTATTATGAGAGTATGTCTTTAAGGTTTTTAGATAATTATTTAACTATGTGGCTGATTGTGTAATTATAAGTGATTAAGTGATCTTATATTTATTTATTTATTTATTTATTTATTTATTGGCATTTGTTAACTGGGTTTGTCCAACTGGGCTTGTGGCCCATTTTCAGTGGAGACCCGAGGAGAAAAGCTCCAGTAATACATTTTAAAACAAGTACAATTTTAAACAATATTGATATAATAGCAGTTATAGCAAAACAATTCTCATATGTTGGGATACATGCATAAAGTTAAAGTTGCATTAAAAAGAAGCTAAGTAACAATTTTACATTGATATAGTTCAATAGGTCAACAATGAACATTTTTTTGTTTGTATAAAATTGTGCAAATGCATAATAGACACATTGGACAGAGAGGCGTAATAAAGTACTAAGTATGGTCCTTTTGAGGGTACATAAAGGGAAGGAAGACTAGGTAGGCTCATGGCAAGGGCAGGTTCTGGAATTATATATATATATATATATATATATATATATATATATATATATATATATATATGTCATACCTCCCAACTGTCCCAAATTCCTCGGTTTTTACTGAGTTTTGGGGTCCAAATAATGGGGTGCCACGATTCACGAGTGGCACCCCTTCATTTCCGATTTATTTGCACTTTTATTTTTATTTTTTTAACTTTCGCGCTTCGTGAGCTGATGTTATCACGTGCGCGATGACGTCAGCACCACCAGCCTGTCAGAATACTCTGCGCATGTACGTAGCACTTATTTCCGGCTATGGTTCAGATACTTTTGCAAGCGGGAGTCACCTGAGCCGGAAAGGAGTTGCGAGGAGTGTTTGTGGATTGGATTTAATAAAGAAGAAGCTCGCTCTGGGGATTTATTTAGAAGAAGAGTTCGCGAGTTACGAGGATTTGTTATTTAGAAGATGTTCAGGTAAGTATGTGTGTAAAAGTGTATTTATAGTTACTGTGGACAAATGAGATTAAAGGTATGGAAAGCTAGGTCAAAAAGTCCCTGATTGATGGAGTGCTCAATGCGGAACCTATTTGTTAGTGTGGATGGTATAGGTTCGTATCCAGGACAACTATATATATTTCCTGCTTGCTCTTGAGGCCATGCTGTACTTACTGAATTGTGAGGTGGTTCATATTTCTGCACCTTGTTTATACTTAAATCTGTTTAGCACTAGTCAGTGACTTAAGAGACTTAAGTGACTATACCCCTAGTGGCTATAAGATTTACGATTTTTAGACTGAAAAAAATTAATTTAGTGGTTCTCAGTGGAGTAGATCAGAACACCTTAGTCCCTGTCCAGTTCTCTTACCTCCACATTGGTTTACAGTAGTGGGATGCAATTACCACCCATCTGCCATCATCTAATACCGTTTACATGTAGTATTAGCCCCCAAATATGGGGGTTGGTGTGCAAGGGGAGCTGATGTAGTGAATAACTTTTAGTATTATGTTACATACCATATTAGTATTAGAGGGATAGGCTTTAAAAAGCAAGTCATTATAAATTTTATTCATGCGGATGAGAATATGGTTATACTAAATGAAAGATAAGAATTTCAGTGTACTGCCAGGCAAGAAACAAAGTTAATCAGTTTGAGTAATGGGAAATAAGATGCCCCCCAATTAATATACCTGGTGGCTAGAGGTACTCAAGCTCAAACCCTGTACCTTTGGTGCAGGGATAAAAAGCACCTAAAGTCCCTAGCCACCACCACTTGTGAGTTTTGCTCAGTTTATTTTGTGCTAAGAGGTTAAGAGCTGTGTTGAGAAATGAATGCACTAAATGATAGCCATTAAGTTTCAGTCTTCCTTTTTTTTTTTCGAAAGCTGATGATTTGGCATAGCAATATATTGCTCTGACTGTAATGCCTAGTGTCCAGGGCTCAAGACGTGCTAATGAAATACATGGTGGGAACACATTTTAGTCTAGCAACTTTACAAAATTATACAAAAGCAATGTTTAAAATGTGTCCCTGGTAAGTTCCTAGCCATCACCACTTGTGAGCTTTGTCCAGGTTTTTTGTGCTAAGAGTTGAAAGGTATGATGAGAAGTGAGAACTGAATTTGAATTCCCCCATTATTGGCTTTGTTTGTCCAGGTTTTTTGTGCTACGAGGTTGAGACCTACGGTGGGAAGTGAGAAATGAATTCACTAAATGATAGCCATTAAGTTTCAGTCTTCCTATTTTTCAGGAAGCTGCTGATTTGGCATAGTGGTATGTTGCTCTGACTGTAGTGTATATGGTCCTGGGTTCAAAACTTGCCAGTGAAATGCATGGTGATAACACAACATTTTATTCTAGCAACTTTACAAAATTATACAAGCAATGTTTAAAATGTGTCCCTGCTTTTTGACCTTTTGCCACCCCCCCAAAAAAAATGAAATTGAAAATAAGTGTGAGAAGCTGTGCAAGATGCCTATGGCTTACACTACTGTCATTCTATTTATAGTGTGGATGTGGAAGTAGACTTTTATGATGGAAATGTTCTGAATTGGGCAGTTTTGTCATTATTGGTTCATGCATTTTGTTTCATTGTCTACAGTACAGCCTACTGGAAAAATGTTCAAACAATACATTTAAAATGTGTTGTATTATACAAGGAATATAATTTAATAATGTCAGGAAGGTGTATCAAAGAAAACAACACATGTATGTTTCTTGTTTTGTGTGCAAGGGACCAACTATTTGAAAACAGCCCAAATGTAATCTTTATCCACCACTGGCCAGATGCATTTTCTTTGGATGTGGTGTGGGTTTCAATGCTGTTTCAATGAATGTGAGTTTCAAGGGCAGGGAAGTTTTAATGCCAAGTCTATGTGAGACAGTATTACTTTGTTTACCAGATGTCTTAGTGTTTGTGCTTTGTTGTGCTGTAAAATGTAAAAATAAAATCCAAATAATCATTGTAGAACTAAAGGAGTATGCTCATATTAGTGTTTATGGCAAATGGGGTGAAATAGCCAAGTAATGGGACATTGGAATGGCTGCAGGGGGCCTCTGGTGCCATATTTTGGTTGTCTGTTCTTCAGTTTGCTTTTGAAAGTTGGTATCCCACAATTCCCATTGGAGTGGGTGTAGTTACATAATTATGTATGCAAATTAGATTTTAATCAGCGTGCAGATTTGTACCTATTTTTCATAGGCCTTGTCCAGATTTTTGATGTTTCCAGGTTGAGAGGTATGATATATATATATATATATATATATATATATATATATATATATATATATTTATCTATCAGGGGTGGCTCATGCTATTGGACTGCCAGACTGCAGCCCCCCCAGCTATAAAACAATAAAGAAATTAAAGAAAATAAAAGAAAATAAAAAATAAAAAAATAAAATAAAATTTGCGGTCTTTCGCGCATGCGCACTAGTCCGGACTGCTGCTAAGACACTCTAGAGCATGCGCAGACTGTTTCTGCAGCAGTCCGGACTGGGAAACATGTAGGAACAGAGATCCCAGAAGTCTATTCAGTTGTAACTGCATAGACTGTCCCTGGAAATGGATAGGACTCCGACTGCAACGTCGGCAGGCTGGAGTCTAGTCAGGCATCTTGCGTGGATGTGCTGCAACGGACGTAATGCGCGGGCGGGCAGGCAGGTAGTGCACTAAGGGACAGCTATGGATTTAATGGCACGTCGCTCCAGGTAAGGGGTGTCTGTGTGTGTGTATGTGTATGTGAACAGACAGTATAGATTGTAGAATGGTGGTGATGTCTTGGTTTGTAACTAGTGATTTAGCCCTGGCTGTAGTGATTTTTTTGGGAGCAATAATTTTGTAAGTGGACTGATAGGTTGAATGAACAATTATTTTTGTTCGATGATGATGAGTAGAGAGATTCATTTTCCAACTCATTTCTGGTGTCTTTGATGTACTAAGACTGTAAGACAGTATGTCTGAATTTGAGTTAGTGACTTAATAAATATTACTTGTAGCAACAAATGTTTTGGAACTCCGTTGGAATTTTCCTTGCTGCATGCAATTTGTTATTCACTTTTGTTTAAGTTCTACCACCAGTGGAGAAAGCTGTTGGGATGTAGTATTGCTGCTCCATTTGGACTCAGCCATTTTGATGATCTTATGTTGCTTTGAGTCTATTTGTTAGTGGATGGCAACACCAATTACTATGTTATTATTCTCTTTCCCTGATTCTACTTAAAACACCACCAGGTGTTTTGTTAAAACCTAAGGAGCTTGCACTTTTAACTTTGCTTGCTGTCTGAATTATATCTGTGGTTATATAAGAAACTCCTTCCTTAGTTGTGTAGCCCTCTGACACATGCAGGTGACAAGCCACCAATAAGCCATTTCAGAAAAGGCAGCCAGCTGTAAGCAGCTATGAGTAGCTTGATGTGCAGGAGACCTGGGTTCTGCTGCACTGATGTCAAATACAATGATAAGCTTTAGACAGACATGTGAGATGATGGACACAGCACAGTGCAGAATTGCTTTATACATATGAGGCACCATGCAGTAGAATTAAACCAGTCATACAGTTGCCAAAGGCATTGACATATGAAGGGTGATATAAATCATAAAAAACAACCCTAACTTAATAACTTCTCTCTTCAGATGTCACTTCCTTTCACATATACTATGTGACACAATTGGTGCACTATGCCTGTTACATAGATGAGAGGTCCTTAACTCTGTTCATAGTCTGTCATAGCCTGCATCGGCAGCACAGTAGAACATGGGTCAGCAGCATGGCAAGTCACTGATCTCAGCATTACGATTACTGTCTTTGCCAAGTCAGCTGACAGTATCTAGTCATATGGTTGAAACCCCAAAATCTACATTTTGACTTACTGAGAGGAGAGGTGTGTACAAATTGTTTCTACAGCTCTATATCCGCTATGCACTCTGCTTGATTACCACTTTTTGGTTTATTAATAGCTTGTTATAGTCACAATTTTTTCTCTTTCAATTTCTAGATATAATTAAAGATTACATTATATTGCTTTCATCATTTGAATTCAATTTGAGGTCATAAATCTGAAGAATTTGATAGTAGATTATATATTTTTTTCCTCAGCACTTGTTTTATGAATAGGGTAATTTGTTAGGTAAGCAGTACTTTTATTTTTTAAGTGTTTGTGTGTGTGTGTGTGTGTGTGTGTGTGTGTGTGTGTGTGTGTGTGTGTGTGAAATGCCCCAGTCACTGTCTGCTGGTGGCTAGAGAGGTCAGGCTTGAACCCTGTACCTTAAGTGCAGGTGGCAAGGGCCTGACTTTCCTACCCACCACCGTTTGTAAATAAAAACAGATTTTTGCCTCATATTTGTTCTGTTCTTCATAAAATCTGTGATTTCTGAATGTTTGTTTTTCCCTTGCAAAGTCAGTAGTGCATTGTTGCCTGACAGCTACAGGTTCTCTGGTTTGATTCTTGGCTAGGGTGCTTTCTGTGTGGATTCTATATGTCTGGAGTGTTTCTCCCTGCTCTGCTAAAAGTTGGCTTTTGTTCCAATTCAGACTTTCCTGGTTAACATGTTAAATAAAAATAACAGGCATTTGAATTTCAGACTTCATATTCTTCAGAAAGTACATGGTAACACAAAACTCCTTATTCTAGCAATTTTCTAAATTTATAAGATTGTGTATTTGAAATTTGTCCCTAATTTTTGACTGTATTCCCTCATTATTGGCTTCATCCAGGTTTTTTGTGCTAAGGTCGTGAGCTATGGCAAGAACTGAATTCAATGAATATGTTTGGGGGCTGTATTCCCCCATTACTGGCTTTGTCCAGGTGTCTTTTGCTAAGAGGTTGAGAGCTATGTTCAGAAAACAGCTGCTATGGCATAGTGGTATGTTTCTCTGACTGTTTTGCACAGGGTCCTGGGTTTGAGACTTGGCTGTAAAATGTATGGTGGTAACACGGCATCCTATTCTAGCAACTTTCCAACATTATACACGCAAAGTTTAAAATGAGTTCCTGGTTTTTGGGCTTTTGCCCCCCCCCAATAAATGTTGGCTTTTTCCAGATTTCTTGTGCTGCAAAGTTCAGAGATAAAGCTGAGTGTCGAGTAGATTTTACAAGGAGCTGAGAGCTGCAGGGGAACTAAAGTTTAGTGCTGCTTATGCTGAGTCTGCTTGTATTGTTAATAGCACAACAGGTAGTGTACTTTTGATGCAGAAGGCTGTGGGTTCTCCTCCCACATTAGGTAGATGCATTGCTGATACTGTACTGTGTTGTAAAGGGGGGGTGGATGCTGCAGTCCTTTTTGGTGAAAGTACAGTGGTAGCGTTGTTACCTCACAGCAAGCGGTTCTCCCGTTCGATTCTCGGCTTGGCTTGGGAGTGCCTTCTGTGTGGAGTCTGCATGTCCTCCCCGTGGTTGGGTAGCGTTCGAAAGACATACGTGCGTAAATGGGCGTGCCTTCGTTGATGGTTGGGCATCAAGCTGGCACCTTGGCATTTCGTAAAAAATCTACTGCCAATCATTAGCGGACCGGAGTTCCACTGTGGTGACCCCTTACTGGGAAAAAGCTGAAAGACAAGCAACAACAACCTAGTAACAATGAACCTGTTGTCATCCATTCCTTATTGCAATATTACTAGCTTATGTTTTTTAATGCAACATAATCAATTTATTCCTCAAGGGCAACAGGCACTTTATTTGTAAATGAAACAATAAAATATCAAGTTGTTTGCTAGCAGCAACCTCTTCATTAGTTACAGATTTCTTTAATGTGGGAATTATTTAGATGACTTTTACTACTTCAGATATTGTGCATATTTACTGATACTGGTGAACTGTTACTGGTGGACTGTAGAATTTTGAGTAGACTTTTATGATGGAAATGTTCTGAATTAGGCAGTTGGTGCATGCATTTTGTTTCAATGTTTATTGGAAAAATGTTCAAAACAAATTTAAAACGCTCTCTAACAACTGTACTGTATTGTACAAGGAATATAATTTAATATAATCAGGATGGTGTATCAAAGAGCACGTGTATGTTTCATGTGCAAGGGGCCTATGATTTGAAAACAGCCCAAAGTTAATCTTTATCTTCCACTGGCAAAATGTATTTTCTTTGAATGTTGGTTTCAATGCTGCTTCAATGAATGTGAGTTTCAAGGGCAGAGAAGTTTTAATGCTAAGTGTATTTTCAGTGTGAGACTGCATTGCTTTGTTCAACAGATATCTATTAAGTGTTTGTGTTGTAAAATGTAAAATAAAACTTTCAAATTAAATCCAAATCATTGCAGAAGGAAAGCAGTATGTACATTACAGTGTTTATGGTAAATGGGGCGAAATAACCAAGGAATGGGACATTGGAATGGCTGCGGGGGGGGGGGGGTGGCTCCATTCGACCATGATTTTGTGAGGGGGGAAGGGCAGCAAACTCAGACAGGCCTGGCTGAACTATACCTCTCAACTGTCCAGATTTTTGCAGAATGAATAGATTTTTGCTTCTTATTTTTGGTTTGTTCCTCATGAAATTTGTGGTTTTCTTGCAAATCATTTAGGAATGAAGTCCCTAAATAATGACAGACATTAAGTTTCAGATGTCATGACCTTCAGAAAAATGCATGCTAAAGCAAGACCTGTTATTCTATCAACTGTCTTAAGTTTATACAAGAGCAATTTTTAGTACTGTTTGTATGTATAGTTCCCCCCAATATATTTGGCCTTGTCCAGATTTCCTGCATTAAGAGGTTGAGAGGTACATACAAATTGCTTTATAGAATTAGGAATATCCAAACCTCTCAACTGTCCCCAATTTTGGCTCAAAATGTTGCTTTCCCCCTAATAATCCCTCTGCAAAATAGCAATTTTGGAAGAAAACGTGGTGGGTTTACAATTATAAATAACTGTAATGAACAGAGTTATAGATTACTTTTATTTCAGAAATGCATGTAGATTCTCCAATTTTGTCAGTTGCTCAAGTTAACAGTACTAATATTAAAAAGGTCTCCCTTCTTTGACAGGTTCCCAGCTGTATTGTGTGGCAATATTATATTTTTGCATCACATTTTTGGTCCATTTTTCATAAAATTGTGGTTTTCGGGCAAATGAGTGGCAAATCATTAATGACTGAAGTTAGAAAAATAATGGCAGACATTTGAGTTTCAGATTTCATACCCTTCAGAAAATTCATACTAATGCAAGACCTACTACTATTCTATTATCTTTCTAAGTTTATAAGAGCAATATTTAAAAATTGTCCTTATTTTTGGGCCTGTGTCCCACTTCTATGTATGGCTATGTCCAGATTTCTTGCTCTGAGGTTGAGAGGTATGGGTGTCAGAGCCATCACCATCAGCCAGAGACATTTCAAATTGTGACATACTTGTTGCACCCCACTCCCCCATGTAGTGACTCTGGATGTGTCCAAGCAAGGCAAGGAGCAGTTATGCAGTGTAAGTGTGCAGAGTATTCCACCATCCAAGGTAGACACAAGTACGGCAGTGGATTTTCATCTGTCCTTGATTTTGCAGAATTTTCTAGTTTTCTGTCATATTTTTATACTGTTGATTTATGCTTCTTCAGAAAATGCATGCTGTCATAGTGCCCTGTTGCTCTGTGTTTAAGTAGCAATGCTTTAATGACCATCAGGTAAGCTTGTCGAAGATTGTAAGATGCAAGTAAGCTTTAATAAGCATACTGTTAAAGAATTACCAACATTGAAAGCCTTTTTTGTTGTTGCCATGCAGAGAATATTTACATAACTAGATAACGTATAAGCCTTAGGTATTGAAATGTATATGACAGTATTTGTAATAAAGGACAGGATTACAGTATTTTAAGAAGCTCATTACATTTGTTGGAGACTTGCAGTTATCCCTGCAGGCTTTACATGTAAACTAAACAGAATGCCAATCTATCATGTGTGGTCCATAACCTGTGCAGTAATTCTTTAAGCAATTTATCTTGAGCTTGTTTCTTGTTTGCTGTTCATGTTTTACTTTGATCATGTCTTTCCCATGAAACAAGTAGATAGTCGTTGTCAGGCAGCAGGTCTTTTTGGATAAGAAACATTTTTACAAGTGGGAGTATCACAGAGATTGCTACTTTCAGCATGTTACTTGGTAATTTTATAAAGCTGAATATAAATTATAATTGGAATTGCACTACAAGGAAAAGTGGTTTGAGTTCAGTGTTGCTTGTTTTTTTTAATACTTGATTTTGACTGGCATTCTAGCAATGTATTTAAAAAGTAATTTATTTGTTCATGCCCACAACCTTTGTGTTTCCAACTAGATATTAAGTAAGCTGCCATGTAGCCAATCCATTGAAATATTTTTTTTCTTCTACACTTCATTTTGTCTTGATTGGACTCTTGTAATGATGGTTTGGCACCCAGGGCAGCATATTTAATTAAAGTTCCAGTTGTTGTGGTTTTGTGCATAGCTCCACCCCTTTCTTGTTGGCCACACCCCATTCCCATTGGCCCCACCCATTCAGCTGTCTTCTGCAGCCCCCCTTTAAGCCGCCACTGATATATATATATATATATATATATATATATATATATATATATATATATATATATATATATATATATATATATATATATATATATATATCTATCTATATATATATATATATATATAGGTGTTATGAGAGTATGCCTTTAAGGTTTTTAGATAATTATTTAACTATGTGGCTGATTGTGTAATAAGAAGTGATTAAGTGATCTTATGTATAAGCTAATATATGCATTTGGACTTGAATTTCCAGTTCTGATGAAGTCTGCAACAATAAAGATGTCACTCTTAGGTAAAGTTTAAAAACACTACACCAAGGATAAGCTGGTGAAATGTTGTTGAAACCTTCTTCTGCAGCCCTTGTGTCACTGATGTTTTATAGTGCCATTTTATTTATTTACCTTGTTATTTTGATGATCTGTTTTTTGCTTTCATGGAAAGTCAGCAGTGTAGATGTCCGGCTTTCTCTTTGCAATTAAAAGTTGATTGAAATAGTGCCAGTCCTCCCAAAATATATATTTGCTTATGTTTACTATCTTCATTTAAATCAAATATTATCAATTAGATATCTATAATCATTCCCATTTATTTTGTTTTTGACAGGAAATACTTTTTTTAAAATCGTATTACTCTCCTGACTGTTGAAAATTTTTAGTATACATAGTAGCAAAGCACATCTTCCCTGATTTCAGCTTGTAGGTTAAAATACCCATCTTTTCCCTGTTTTATCTTTAAAGTGAAAACAATCAATTTGTCTTAAAAGTATGATTATTTACATCAGATACATAAAGCAAAACATAGTGATTAATAAACAAACATTCTATACAAAGCAAATAAAATTGCTAAGAGGATAACAAAGGCAGTCCAAGCACTGAATGAAGCATGTTTGGAAAAAAAATTACTAATGAGCATAAACTCATTATATTGCTCTAAAAGAGAAACAGTCACAGCAGCTCCTTTGAGTGCATGCTGCGTTTGTTTTGTGGATAACATCACTGATTGCTCTTATGCCATAGCCAAGGTTATGAAATTATTGTTCTTCAGCTGGGTTATTTTCATTTTGCAATGGACACTTTTTCATAATATTCTACAAAGATGTATTTGACCCTGGATTTTCCTGTATGAATACAGAACATAAAACTCATTAGAAAAAGCTGAAGACACTAATTTTTCCTTTGCAAGCAGCAAATTCTTTCATGATACTGAGTTTTAAATTTTTTTTTGTTATTTATTTATTTATTGATTTTATTTCACTGTTATATAAAATATAATGCAGTTTTTCACAAACCTATACAAAAAATTTGTGTTTTAGGATTATGATATGTTAATATTCTACTATTATGTCAACTTTCATAAAGGTATGCATTTTTGACAGGCACTGTAAACATTATTGCAGTTCTACTGATTAATGAGTATATTTAAAACAGATTAAGCACAAAGAAAATCAACACAAAAAAGATCAACATCTGATTTCTTGTTTGTTAAAAATGTATGTCTCCCATACCAAAGGACTCGTAACACATGGTATCCTTAACAACTCTGATCCCAAAATCCCTGGGTGTTCCCAGCTGAAGCTTGACATAGTCATACTCCCTAAACTATTTCCTGTGAGTTACCACAATCAGAATCAACCTCAGTGAAACATTCTATAGGTATGCCAAGCATGTTGCTTTCTCCACTGTGTTCACTTCTTGGTTGATAAATATTCCATACAACTGCAAAGTCTACTATACAATTAAGCTTTTGCATTTTGGCAGTATCTATTTTATTCTAGTGGAAATCAGATGACATTTGTATTCTTTTGCTATATTTTATGATACCTGGCCAGCATCTAATTCTCTGTATCCAACTTCTGACCTACACTTTTCTATGCACAAGAATGCTTAAGACATGGTGCCCTGAACTTGTTCACCCAGTATGGTATTAGCAGACAGAGTACGAACACATAAGTACTTTAATCTCTTTATAAAGGCACTCTTAGGTCAACAAATGTTAAATGAAAATAAATAAAATAAATAAAGGCATTGTCTCACCAACATAGAACAGTAGTGCATAAGTGCAATGTATTGCATGTTATGTCACTGTAGACAGGTTAGTAGGTTTCTTTACCAGGACTGTGTACAACTGCTACTCTGTATCACTTCACATACTTAAGCATACCTAATAATACACATAGGCATATGTTGGTTGGTTACCTAGGGATGGGTCAAACAAAGGACAGGATTTAAGAAAGATCACATTGGCCTTGTGAGGCTTGCCCAGAATTTTAAAAGACAGCACCATACTCAGTGCTTATGAATCCTTTGATACCCTTGCCTATATTAGAAGTTACATTTAAGTGAATAGCAACACACATTGTAGGTTGACTGGTAAAGCTGAATAAGGACTACTGATATATGGTAATAAGTAAATATGCAATAGAATTTCCTTAGTCAATACCCCTACAAAGAGTGAATACCAAGTCTATGTTCTTGCATGTATCCCACTGTGCTCCACTACAGGAGTTTTAAGGAATTATGCAGTAAATATATATATGGGTCTACTTAAAAACATCTAAACATAAAAATTAAAACAGCTGACAAAATAATATTGACAACAATATTTTAATCCACATGCACCAGATCTCTTAATTATACAAATGAAAACATTTTTTTTCAAGGGGGAAAAGCTCCCTACTACACCTTTACACCTCTCAGTAATTAAGCATACCAACTCCGAGATCTCAAAATACACGAGAAAGTGTATATTCCCCAACAGCAGCATTATATTGATCTTGCAAAAATACAACATAAAACACCAAGCACCCAAAGAAAAAAAAATCATTATTTTTTTAATTACATGTTCTAAGATTCCTGTCTCTAAGCAAACAAGTAATGTGGTTGATAATATTTTGTTGACTATATTTAGGTTTATTTCTTTTTCAGGGATGCCATACATCATAAAAGTGGTGGACTAAAACCTCAAAAACTCAGAACAATGACATCAATGTGTATTGCATGGGGGTAAGCCTCACTACACCCCCCACGCCTTGCTAATTAAATATATAAAGATCACACTACAGCAGAGAAATGGCAAAACAATAATCCCTGTAATCACCTACCACTGTTGTTTGTGTTCTGTTCAGTTCCAGTCTGATGATTTTCTGCAGTTTTGCTCATTTGGTCTCAGTCTTTTGAAAGTCAACATTCTGGTAAGTCGATATTTTCAAGTTGCATCGAAGGCAGATGGAGGAAACCCAGGTTGGCCTGCTGGTTTGTATGTCAAAGGGATTGGTCTGGGACTTGGATGATGTGGTTGTTAACGATAAAGCTAGTGACAGTTTGGACATTGGCGATGTTGAAGATTGCTGGGGTTGCTTAGTTGCTTGATCACTTTGGTCACTGTGACCGTTAAATTTGGCTTCTGTTGAATTGGAGGAGACTGGCCTGGGACTTGAGACATTAATGTTGCTGAAATGGAGCTAGTAATGGTGTGGCTATTGTGGATGGTGAGGATTGCTGTGGTTGCGGTGATGGGTTGAGCATGGTTAATGCACATATGGTGTCTTCAGATGGCTTGAACTCTGTTGTTGTTATTGTTTGTTGTTGTTTTATATGTGTATTTTGTTTATGTGTTTATGTTTGCACATGAGCTTAGAAAAACGTAATTTCATTCAGCTGTGCACTGTTGCTGTATGGTCTAAATGACAATAAAGTTTACTTTGACATATATATATATATATATATATATATATATATATATATATATATATATATATATGTTTTATATATATGCATATATATATATATATATATATATATATATATATATATATATATATACATATACATATACACACACATAGAGAAAGAAAGAGAGATAGCATGTGTGTGTGTATGTGTGTGTGTGTGTGTGTGTGTGTGTGTGTGTGAAATTATTTTTGTGGGTTTGCAATATGAATTTGAATAAAAATGTCCTATTGGCAATAGACTGAAGGCAGACAATATACCCACCTTCTCTACAAATTTTACTAGTCAAATGAAAACTGTCAGCATTTTGAAAAGTCCTGCATGTTTAAAAAGTACTAGCACTATGTAATTTAATGTTAGAAGAAATAAATAATAATAGTTTAGCCTGGGGATTCAATAAACTCCGTGTAGGCTTTTCACAAAGCCTACACAGAGTTTATGTGTTTGCTCAATGAACAGCAATGCTAAGTGTATATGCATGCCACACATCACACTTAAATGTAAATAAGCACTGTTTCATGGTCAGCAATAATTTTGCTGGCCAGGAAATCATGTACAACAACACAGGTGGTATATACAACAGGGGTTAGGTGCATATTGTGAAGCTGTGCAAAATGAGTTGCCTGAATATGAATGTAATGTCTGCACAGGTCTCAACCAAGTGGGACACATAGCAGCAGGCTCATGGACAGCAGTAGACAGAAGCACATACAATCATAGACAATATCAGAATAATACTATTAGTAATCCCATGTCTTTGACATAACATATGTGATTGTGAGTAATAATAGATGGTTCTGCAGGAACACAGTTGTACAACTGTCATGATTCATCAGCAATCTCTGACAGGAATCAAGCACACCTTCCTCAAAATTTAACATCTGCTGAAGGTTTTAAGAGTAGCACTGTGGTACCTGTATTTGAAATTACGAGTAATCCAGGCTAATTGACAGGTGTGTGTGCAACATATATACTACAATCCACACTTTCATGAATGTCACCAATCCCATCAGTGTTGTCTATCAACTATGTATTTACTGTGTGCATCTCAGGAGCACATATCACACATTGCATTTTGTATAACACCTTGAAGGGGTTTTTGCACTGTCATACCCTAATGTTTATGCACCAAAACAAATACTTGGGTATGACTGATATGATGTCACTGTGGCAAAAGTGATACATATAACTAACTCATCCCTGGAAGAATAGAATAAAGATTCTTGTCTCCTCAACACCCCAACTTTAAGCCCTAAATTGGGTACCTTCCCTTCTACCCACAGACATGTCTGATCAGGGCAAACAGCAACAGATAATAGTGCTTTCCCACCATTTTGTGTTATCATATTTACTGCTAGTGTGCAAACCCAAACAACCATGTTGACCATGTTTGCATAATGTTAATCAGAAAGCAACAGTGCTAAACAGAAAGGAAAGCAGTTTTTCTTCAAATAGGAAGGTTAATCTGACAATTGCCATTAGTTTATGGGCTGGTTGCCATTGTAACTGTTGGGTGATTCAACTTTGCAGACATATATTGGTGTCATAAATTTTCTGACCTGTCATTATTTTGTGTGGCTTTATACACTGATAAAATTAATTTGGACAATGTAGAATTCAAACTTATGCATTAGAGACAATGCACATTCTTTTACATGGGTGATTTTTTCATTCTTGCTACAGAAGAAGTACTTCTTAAAAGTGCTCATTAATTAAATATAAATGCACATGACCGAGTGAAGGGTTAACAGTGTGTGTGTGTGTGTGTGTGTGTGTGTGTGTGTGTGTGTGTGTGTGACCTGACAAGGTCTTGGTTTATACATTTATGTTTGCTTGACTATCCTTCAGTTTTCAAGGCCATCCAAGAACAGAAAAGACAATTATAGTTACAGAAACAGAATATTCAGTATACCTTTTTCATACATAAAATTCATATGAGCTCACCTGCTATACATACTTATTGTTATTTATAATTTTGTTTAATTTTTTATTTGCTTTTTTTTTTTTAAATTGAGTAGACAAGCAATAATAAAATTGGGAGTGTGGTAGATTAGAACTCCAGCTCATCTGTATTGTCAACATTAACTTATACCAGTTACCACAGGTATGGTTGGACTTCAAGGGCATGTTTTACAGTTATTACTGTGCACAGTGCTCATTGCAAATGAGACCTTGTTTGTCAGACCTGCTCATTATCTATACATAAACATGAAAGAGTTAAGTGTTTAAACATGTATGTGTGTGTCATGACAGTTCAGAAAATAAATGTGTAGTTCTAGAACCATAATTTTAATGATACCCACAGTAAGACATTTAATATTTATCTGATATTCTGTGTATGCTCAATGCACCTGTTGTAGATACTTATTTCAATGTTTCATGTTAATTGTAATATAATGTAAGCTGGCACAATAGAAATACAACTTTGAACTTTGCTGGACTGGAATCCAGGCTCACCTGTATTGTAGCCCTACACTTACACCTGCTGCTACAGAAACAGTTAAGGAACAGTTGTATATTTTCATATTCCTTATTAAGTATGTTTCCTGACAGCTGTGCAATGCCAATTAGTGGGTTTGAACAGTGGCAAACCATAAAAGATACAATGGATCCATTTTGAAATTGTCTATTGTCTGCCTTCGGTCTGCCGGTGTTCTTTCTGCTTCATGTGTGAGGCATTAGTCCAACTTTGAACAAAGTTAAAGAGCACATAAAGACAGCAGGCAGAAGTCACCTTGTTTTATCTTTGTGAGTAGTGTTTTTTAGATTTCAGACTTAAAAAGCAAATCTGGGATTTGAATCGTGATCTACAGATAGTATATACTGTGTGGTGTACCCTGTTTAGGAGATGTGCTACACACACATGACTCATGGGGTAGTTTATTTAGTCTTTATCAGAGTAGTACATTAAAGGAAATTTATTGGATTTATCTTTTTCCCAGTGTTTGCTCTCATCCACATGCCATGGAAATAGTGATATGAAAAAACATAAATATATAAAATTTTAAAAAATTACAAAAGAAATGTTAGTACACATTAAAGAATTGTACACAAGTCTGTATTTAAACAATCACATCAATGAACCTACAAAACACAGTAAGGGTGTCTTATCCCTCTTTGCCACAGAAACAGCTTTGCAGCAAGAATGAAAATAATTGCGCATACAAGCAAGTCTTAAATTATCTGCAGTATTAGCAAGACATATGAAACGTGTACACTATCAGTTAATTGTACATGTGTTCATTGCAGATTCAGTGCTATGAATGATCACACAACCATGTGTGACTAATGTTTGCAACAAAGCAGTTCTGTCTTCTCTTTGTATTATGTTGATTCTTCTCTTATCTGAACAGTAATCTCAGACATGCAGTCTGTAAGCTATTTTGTATTATTGTCCTTAAATATATGAGAATATTAAATGGTAATAATATACAGTTTTCAACAAAGGCAGATGAGCTTAGATATTAATGAACAGAAACTTGGAAATGTATGCTGCTTACTTACATTTAAAACCTTGATACTGTTACTTCTACCCTTTGGAAATATAACCTGGGTGACACACCCATTGCAGGTAAGGGAGTCTGAATTGCTGTTGTGTTTTCCTTCACCCTACCAGTAATCATTCACAGTCACAATCCATTAGCAACTAACACTGAGGGAGTGCCTTCAATATGTTTACACCTGCTGCACAGAGCCAAGATTTTGGTTCAGAAATTCTAATGAGTTCATACCTCATATGCATCTTTACCATGCTCAGACTCCTGAATTTACACTATAAGAAGGTAACCGTGTAGCTCGGTAACCTAATGGTGAGAAGAGTTGTGTATGTGGATAACATAGAAGAAGATTGCTATGACTTTGGATTTATCTGCACAGAAGACTACTGATTGTGATAAGGTATGATTTAATTTTTCAGTTGCATACTAGATTTGCTCATATGTATCTATATAGATATAGATATAGATATAGATATAGATATAGATATAGATATAGATATAGATATAGTTTGTTTGAACGCACTTATAAGAATTGACTGATGTGTTATACTTTGTTTAGTAAAAGCTGGCATTTGCCTGTTGTTTTGTGGGCAGGGGATCCAAGTTCCATTTCTTTGTAGCCACAACCAAAACATTTTTACAGAGGTTTGATTTGCTCTTGTTAGTCCTGGTTTTGGATCAAATCTTGTTCTGTGTGTTACTGTAAAATTTTCCAACCACATAACTTTTTTATATCTTAATAACTGAAGTTATGTGTTTCTCCACTGGGTAATACTGAAACACTAATAATATATGTTATATGTAAGCAGGACTTTTATTTATGTGATATTTATGTGTAGTACCCTTATTTTGTGTTCATGTCACCTAGGACTATGGCACCCAATCATCCCAATCCCCACAAAATCACTTCAGTGACTCTGAGAATGATGTCACTATCCAATCCTTTTGTCAAAATGGTGCCTTTTTGCTTGAGAAGGGATATGTTTGGCAGAATGCAAATTTAGAAGCAGGTATTGAATGACATTAATGCCTTTGGTGGGGGGGGGGCACAGCAAGACTTATGATCAGGTATGTCATACAGCCACTGATATTATTTCATTTGCCCAGAGGGAAGCATCTGAAGTGGCCCTTGGACAGCTGGCTACTTGGGGGGCTTGCTAAAGAGGCACCAAATGAAGAGTGCATGTCCACTGTCAGAGATCCAAAGAGCTGAGTAGAAAGTGCACAAGAGAATGTTAGTGATGTTGCTGTTGCCATTTCAGGGAGGACAAGTATGTCCAAGGAGAAGCTTCCAGGTAAGCTTACATATATCAATTTTTAACATTTTTTTTTGTATAGTAAAATATTGAAAGCAATAGTTAAGTTAGTTTAATATGTATTTTTTGGTTGGGGAATCTATTTATAGATTGATAGAGATAACAACACATTCTGGTTCATTACACATGGGCTTGGGGTGGATGTGTCATCCAAGTTTCACTTAAAAGTATTGTTAATGGACATATAAAGGCAATAAATTGTACCACCTGTGTTATTTTTATTGTGACAATGGTGTCATTATATTTTGCTTAACCTTTTCCAGGACCATCCTCCCTAGCAAGTGTGGTGTCATCTTCGCGTGGTTATCCAAACATTTTTATTTCAGTAGTGATGAGTACTTGACGGTTCAGAACACACACTGTCAGAGTGAAAAGCTGGAGGAGAGTTCCTTGCATCTGTTCTCTTGAAAAAGGAAAAATAGTCCTGTTTGCCATGCCTTGTGACATGGATTTTGGCTCCATTGCTAATTGTTTTGAAGGGTTTATTTTGAAATTGTCCTCTTTGTAGAGGAAGACTACTACTGGAAGACTGTGTGTACCAGAATTACACCAGACAGATGCTGGGTATTACAGGGTAAGTGCACCTTTTTATTTTTGAGAGATTGTAATGCAGTGAAAAGTCCAGTGGTTTCAGCTCCTGTTCTGTGGGTGCACGGTGAGGAGTAAATGGGTACAAATTATGTAGTTTGTGTACTTCTGCTGTATTTTTTTTCTATGCAGTAATGCATTGTAACATTTTATTTGTTTATTTCAAAAGTTTTCTATTCTAACTTTGATGTTGGCATGTGGGTGGTTACGTAATCTTGGATGGGAGCATTTTTGATTTTTTTTATTTCAATTCTTTTCATTGACCATGGCTGGTCTTTTTTATTTATTGATGGTATGGATTTAGTCGACTATTTGCTTGTACATGCATGTATGCATTTGTGTACTTTTAGAAGAATCTATTTTTGATTGAGGTTTAAGGTACAGGAACATGACTGTTTTAACTGTGACTTCCTGATAAGGATTTTTGCACATATGATCTACAGTTGTACACATTCAGGTTCTTAGGGACATTAGTCCCCATTAGCCTAGTTAGGTAGAGTTCTCACAGTGGTCTTTGATGAGAAAACTTAATGACTCAAAGTTTATTAAACACTTGGTTTGCATGATACAGACAACATGCAGTTACAGACAATCAGCCTACACAGTGGAAGACTGAGATGATTGATTTATTGTGTTTGTGCAATGTATATGTGGAGCTCAACCAGTTTGCTGTTATTCATAGATTACATTTGCTGTTATTCATAGATTATTGTGGATATAATTGTAGTCTAAGCATGTATGGTGATGCAGGCGATTGTAATTTTCCAACCTTGTCCTTTGTTATATTATCTTACATCCAGTTCTGTGATGTCATTGAATTTTTTTTCCCTTACCTTGCACATTCTCAACTCCAGGCAGTATAGAGGTAGCACACTCCTGTCATACTTCAAGAAAGCGCAAACAAGGATGAAAAATTAACAGAAAGTAAGATAGGAGATGCACAGTTTTGATTCAGATCAGGAACTAGCATGGTCAACCCAATGTTGTTAGTGAGACATATAGTGGAGAAAGGTCTACAGATGAAGAAGGAGTCCAAATGAGCATTCCCAGACTTGGAGGAAGAGTATGAAAAAGCTGGTTTGGGCAGTCCTGCAATGTACTGAAGTCCCAGAAACACTGATATAATTAGTACAGACTATGTACAAGGACATACACATTGTGTGGGAGGTTGGCATAATGGTTAAGGTTTTGCCTTACAGACACAAGGTGCAGACTTTTAAACTCTCATGGGGTAATTGGCTAGGATTAAAATGGCCCACAAGGGCATTTAGCTTAGTACTAACCTATGAACCTATGAACCTAAGAAATAAGCATTTATATGTATGTGTGAGGTGGGTGTCAAGAATATGTGTGTATTGCTGTACCATCTGTGAAAGTGGCTCCAGTGTTAGTCTGTTAACATATATTAAATTCTAGTAGTGTAGGTATTAATTGCTTTCCTGTGTTTGCTGCTTATTATCACAGGTGATCCTGACAGTTGAAGTGTAAGACTCTTATCACCTGATGTCAAAGTATCATCAGACTCTGATGATGATGGTGGCCAAACTCAGGCACAGTGGGGATGGGGGGTACAGAGGTTGAATCTGACACTGAGGTTGACATTTTGCCATCCCATTTATCTCCATTGAACACAGATAATAGGCCTATGCAAACCTATCCAATCTGGCCTGTGGTATTAGACAGGTGGAGGGTGAGACACTTGATCAGGGTAGTGTGGTTACTGCAGCTTCAGTACCTGTTGACTCTGGCCATAGCCAAAGTGTGGGTGAGGTGCCATGCAGCAGGGTTGTTAGGGGTGCTCGGAGTATGCCTGCTGTCCATCCTCCATCTGATCCTGGTGAGCCTTTCTCTGCCGTTCCATGTATGTTTAGCCCCATCAAGGTGAATAGGCATATTTCAATAGGATATTCTTAGGATTGTAGACATGGCACAGGTTGGCATGTGTGACTGTCTCCACCATGTTGCCAATTCAATAGATCAGATGAATGATATGTTTGAACAGGCACTGTCTGTGATGTAACATCTGTTCAGGGGAGACATTATCCAAACAGTTTGATTATCTGAATTAGTTTGGATAATCATCTCTGTACTGTAACAGTAAAATTAAAGGTTAGACATAATTTATCATCACACACACACAAACACATACACACACACACACACACACACACACACACACACACACACACACACACACACAGATATATATATATATATATATATATATATATATATAAGTAAGACACATTCAAGATACTAAATATTAAAACTGTTGGAGTTTTCCAAAAATGTTAAAAACTGACACTTTTTTCATATATCAGATCAATTAAAATATTACCATATTTGAGGCAATAGCTATGTGTTTAACATTCCTTATTACATTTGCAATTCTACTAGTCTGATCGTTTTAACTCTTTGACCATAATCAGCAGTTGATAAATAATGCCCTTGCATCCAAAAGTGATGACAGTATGCCTGCTGCATCCCAAGAGATTGCTTTGGAAATTATGTCCAGAAAACAGCTTTAAAATAGCTTTTATATCGAAGAAACTAAAACAAGTTGGAAAAAAGTACACATAAAAAGGATATTTGATAATGCAACATCAGTGTGTGAAGTGGATATAATTTAAAAGCTGTGAGAGGAGATAGTTTTATATTCCATGTAAATTCTAGTAAATGCATTTTGTTTTCTAAAACATGCAATGAAATGTCAAAACAAATATTTATGCCTTACATCTTTATGCAACTAAAAAGCTGTTCAACTCATTGAAAGTTTTCCTGTGATGTACAACACTGTGGTTTAGCGACTTATCTCTTTAACTAACTAAAATATATCTAAATATTTTTATGCCATTTCTATGCAATATTCAAAAGTGTTACATGTAAAGTGCTAGTGGCTATGTTATTTATTTAACATTTTTTCATGGGAGATGATTTTTGCACTGTGGCTGACCCACATTTATAGCTCCTGATATATTTTTGATATGAACAAGCTGGTTACTATTGGAATTTTGGTAGCCATTGTATGGTGTTGCAGTACTTTGGTTCTCACAGCATCATTCTGATGGATTTACCTCCATGCATTACTTATTTTTGTGATCATTCCTATGTCTGTATCTTGGGAAAATTTCAGTAATTGAGTTTGATCTCTGTTGTAGGATCTGATATTGCTGTCAGTCAGTGAGCTCCTTCTGAGATGTTACTACTCACCATTTCAATATACCTACATCTCTATTTATTTTTATTTTTACTTTTAACCTCTGATAAAATGCTTCCACACATAAAGTCCATTACTTCATTATTAATTAAAATATAAAACATATGTTACGTCTCCCATCATTTTTCATACTAATCAATAACTCATGAAATGTACATCTTGTGGCTATTGTTAAATCTGACTAGATAGCCAAAACCATGTCAGCTAACATTCACATTATTCTTATGCTATCACTACTAACACAGAAATACAGCTAATATTCATGGCTGAACAGCAAAAAGATCTGCATAGCACAGGATGTACACCTGTTACCCACTTTATTTTCCATTATTTTACTGTCATTATGTGTGTACATAGTTGGACATTTATACTCTTTCTATTAAATCCATTCATGTGTTCATATATGTAGAAATGCATGCATGATGTATGATTGTGTATGTGTGCTGCATGCATGGTGTATTGCATGTGTGCACGGACATGCACACATTCAAGTATATACATGTGCACACGTATACACAATCACACATACATATACACTCATATTTTTCTTTATCTATTATCTACACATTATTGATGTGAATGAACACTAATCTTGCTGTAGTCCCTAACCCATTGCTACACATAACCTTATAAAACCCTTTCCCTAGCAGTATTGTTACACAAATCGTTCACGCCACTATTTCATACAAATACCTTCTCACACAAAATACTAAATGTATCCCTTACCTAGCTGTGATTCTAACCCTAACTTGCAAACACTAGAATGCACACACACACACACACATGCACACATGCACACACACACACGCACACACGCACACACACACACACACACACACACACACACACACACACACACACACACACACACACACACACACACACACGCACACGCACACGCACACATGCACACACGCACACAAACACAGACACACACGCACACACACACACACACACACACACACACACACACACGCACACATGCACACATGAACACAAACACATCCACGCACATAGACATACACATTCCTCCTCTTAGTTTCATAGGTTCATAGGTTCATAAGTATGTACTAGGCTATCAACCCTAGAGCCTATATAAGCCTAGCCAAATGAGGTTCCCTGGCTTTCACCACCCGAAAAAATTATTTTCCTGTTTCCCTGTCGAGCAGCGCCACAGCAGTGATCCCCGGGGTGAATTTCCTTTTTCCCATCCAATTGTCAAGATTTCTCTTTAAGATAGCTAATGAAGAGCTCTGTTTGACATAGATAGGTAGTCTGTTCCAGAGCATGGGAAGTTTCTGGGACAGGAATCTATCCCTCCAGCATGTTCTGTTTACTGTGGTGACAAGGTTTAGGTCCCTGGAGCATGTGGCTCGGAGAGAATGGGATTTCTTTAAGTGGAGCATGTCCATCAGATCTAGGTTAGATGTGGCTTTGTATGTTAGGCAGAGGTCGCATCTGAGTAGGTGATATGCGAAGGTCACAGAGTAGAGCTGGAGTTTTTGAGATGGTCTGCATATGGCATCTGTTTGAGGCCAATAATCCTCTGAGTGAGATATTTCTGTGGCCTTTCTAGTTG
>NC_056736.1:160189905-160232405 GCF_019279795.1 Protopterus annectens
CCCTTATAATAATAATAATAATAATAATAATAATAATAATAATAATAATAATAATAATAAACAAATATCTATAAAATATTTCATGTGCAAAACTGCTCAAATGCATACACTTCTTGGTGTATGCCTCACAACAGCAATACTGTACCTATGACTGAATGTAGTAACTGACTATCTTTTAAGTATCACAGTGCAAGAAGTCACTGATCCTCCTACTTAGCACTGAGTTACAAACTATAAAATAATATGTATTTCCATAACATTGTCCCTTATAATAACTAAATTGGAAAGCACATTAATCATAAAGCAATGTAGAGTTAAGCTGTAGTTATTACCCAAGCGTATGCCAGCATTATCAAACTTGCTAAAGAAACAAAACCTAATAGTAACTCCAGCTCAGATTAATGTTGTGTTGGAATATCAATCTCAACTCCAGTCTCTAACCCATCAGTTCTGCTAAGCTCTGAAATGAGTCCCTGAGACATCTACCAAAATACTCCCGTACAGCTATACTCTCTTTCTGCTCCTCCCTACTTTCCTGGACATAATTAATTAAACTCAAATCCACTAGCTATGCTTCTCACAGTCAAGAACTATAACCCAGCTACAACCTCCCAACAATCATATGGCCTCAGAATCTGTCTTCTAAATGCACAGTGCATCTTAAATGAAATAGACTAATCAAATTGAATACTACATACATATAAATAATCTGACTTACTAGCAGTCAGCATCTGCTCCTCTATCTTTTTCACCATGTGTTTCTATGCATCCAAAGGCAGTAGACCAGTGACAAAATCAGGAGGGGAATAATGTCACTGGTTTAAAAAAATCTTAATATGGTAGATGAGCACATAGGTAGTAGCATGCTAAAAATACATGCAGACCCAAATTAGACCCTGACATCAATAAGTATTAGCAACCAACTAAAAGTTTATTTTATTTCTGTCCCCCTCAGGAACAAACATACACACACACACACACACACACACACACACACACGCACGCACACATGCACACACTCACGCACGCACGCACGCACGCAAACACACATTACTCTTCAGACATTCAAAAACTTCATCCTAGAAAAAATGAAATTCTGTAGCAAGTGAAAAATAATATTAGGTGACGTCAGTCTAAACATACTTGGTCTGCCCTTTGGGAACAAAATAATTGCATTTCTCTCACCATGCACTTAACATAAACATACTCATACTTTTGGGCAACAAAATAACCACATTTTTCACATGCTATAATCTAACACAACTTATTAAAGTGTCAGCAAAACTTAAACCTGGAATTGGAAATGATCAGAATTAAACTTGTTAATAACAAACACACCAGATAGACTCAAATATATTAAGTGCTTACCTAACAACATTAGTGATCATCTTTTATTCCAAGTTATACTCACGCACCAAATATCTACATCTTCTACACAATATTAAACAGCCCATAGGATCATAGGATCATAGGAGGTTACTAGGCTATTGGCCATAAGGCCTCTACAAATCAAGTCATGTTATATCTTTGTTCCATTATGGACCAAGATATATAGTCTATGTTTGTGCACAAATCTAAGATCAGCACTGGCTCCCCCTGCCTAAGAGGGACAGAGGTGAAACTTCCAGAGTAAGTTTATGGTTTCCCATTCAAATGTCCGGGTTATGTTTAAATAGTGTCACTGAAGAGCTGTGTTTCACATGAATTGGGAGTTTGTTCCAGAGAAGTGACAACCTCTAGGAGACATATCTGACTCTCCAGCATGCCCTGTTAACATCACAGGCTAGGTTAAGATCCCTAGAGTGAGTACAGCTTATCCCATTGGATTTGTAGATGTGCAGCATCTTCATCAAGGCAGGGTTTGATACTGCTCTGTAGGCCAGGCACAAGTGTCCTCTGAGCAGTCTATACGACACTGTGTAAAGTGATAGGGCCTTCAGTCTGTCCGTGTAGGTTATGTGTTGTAGGCCCTGAATTTTCTAGGTGAGAAACTTCTTAGGTCTCTCTAGGTGCTGCAAATGTCTGGTGAGGTAGATACAGAAGGGAGCATTGTACTCTATTACTGGTCTGATGAGAGCTAAGTACAGGTGAGTTATAACATCCTTAGCTTTGGATACTATACCCTTACTTATGAGGTGTGCATACCTAAATGTCTCATGACTGGGTTTGAACGGGTCTATATTAGCCGAACAAAACACAATAAGAGAGAATGCACTTTGGGTGACACAAATGCACCGAACACAGTAAATGCCGAAGTGCTTTTCCGCCGAAATTCAAAATATCGAAAAGTTTTGTTTGGCCAACCTCGGAAACCCGGTGTGATAATCAACGTAAAACAAACGTCACTAACACACTCAGTTAATCTCAGCACTCAGCTTCTAATGTGAATATATGCACAAAGCAGCAGTTCCCCACTATATACAAACCCTATCCGAATAAACCGTAAATGTGCCTAACTGTGACATGAAAACACCTAATGTAAACAAAATAGGGGGTGTCTGCATAACAAAAAGTAAACATTAACACATTCTGAGATTCCCTTATCCGGTATAGTTCACTAACGTAAATGTGCAATAGTTACTGACCTTAGGGTTAGAGTGGGAGTTAAGGTAAGTGCATATATAGTAATACATTCAACCTACACCTTAGGGTTAGAAGTAGGGTATGTTTATATTCACATACTATCTGCACTGGCAGGATACTGCATGTTAATTGAAATATATTTTGCAGTTTTAACAGTAGTTTGCACATTTAACAGCACCGATCCTTTATTGGTGCACAATGTATGATGTTTGCACTTTGTGTTCCGTAACTTTCTTAACTGAATAAGTCCAGTCTTATCTATACCTTGTGCTGCTTGATGGAGTTACATTACAGACAGCATTTGGCCAAGTATGATAGTTCATTTTTCTGTTTTTCGTTCATTTAGTGGTTCGTCTTTCACATACTTCGAGATGTATGTGTCGCCCAAAGCACATTCGCTCTTATTGTGTTTCGTTCAGCTAATATAGACCCCAGTTTGAACTTGGGGGGGGGGGTATTATTAATGTTGTAATTAGCAGGGGATGATAATGCATTTAGTTTAAGTCTGTAGCTTTGACACCATTCATTTGTCTGTGGAAGCCTATTTTGTAATATGTTGACATCTTTGTGGTATTCGATGATTGCACCCAGTTTGCAGTCATCAGCAAACTTGGTAAGCCATAGGCAATCTCTTTTTGCCTGGACTTCTGAAAAATCGACAGCAAACAGTAGGGGGCCTAGCACAGATCCTTGTGGAACACCACTGATAACAGGTCTACTAGTAGAAGTGGCTTCCCCAATTTTGACTGCATGTGTTCTTCCTGTGAAACAGTTGGCAACCCATCTAGTGATATAAAGATTAATCTCTAGCTAGGTGAGTTTCTCAATGATGCCTGGGTGAGGTATTGTGTCAAAGGCCTTGGCTAGGTCAAGATAGGCAGTGTGATCTGTTTTGCCTTCAACCAGGGTCTTGTTGACATTCTTGTAGAAGTCCACCAGGTTTAGAAGGCAAAATCTGCCCTTAACAAAGCCAAACTGGGTTGGGCCAAGAGTTTAAAGGTCCCCTATATCCATGTTGATAAGATCTCTGCCTTTTTTTAATTTCTCCAAGTCTTTTTGTTTCTAATACCATGACGAGAATTGACCCCATTCCTAAATCAAAGTATGATTAAAGTTCATGAAATTAGTATTGTTTCAATCTTTGATGTCAGCCAGCAGTGCTCTTTGCAGCACTCGCAATGTGCCCAATAAAGACTCCTTCTGCAGTTCATATGGAGTTACATGTATTGGTAACATATCCAAATATGACTGTAAATCCTTTTTTATAAGACCCATTGCTCCTACTACTATTGGAACTGTCTGGGCATCTTTGTTCCACATTGCACTCATTTCTGACTGCAGATCCTGATAGTTTATGACTTTGTGTCTCTCTTTACCCAATATACTATAGTCACTGGGTGTGGCAATTTCAATGATCAATGCTAGTTTTGTCTTCTTTTCTTGGACCACTATATCCAATTTTCTAGCCTCTATCTTTTGGACGGTTGGTAATGGGTGATCCCATATGATAGAAACTTCATCATTTTCTATGATGCTTTGTGGTTCATGTTTCCAGTGTTTTTCAGCCACTTCTATACCATAATGCTTGCACAATCCCAGCAACAGTCTCGCCACAGTATTACGCCTTTCAGTATACAGTCCTTCTGCCATTAGTGTGTTGCAACCAGCAACAAGATGTGTGACTTTTTCCCGTTTGATTTTACAAAACCTACATTTGTCTGTTTCTCCCACATAAATAAGCAGGCACGACACCAGAGGGCAAAGAAACCTGTGGATATATCAAGACACTGAACGACCCAAAATAATGAAGCAAGCATCCACAGGAACCAAGCAATATGGTCCACAGTGTATGAAATAAAAACATGAAAAAAAATGATAAAAACCTACAACATCTCTAATATTAAAACTATAAAATATGCACATAATAAATATATACAAAGAAAATCTAATACAAATAGATGGTTCAGGCAGACACTGTGACCCTTCTCTTTCATAAAATAGGTTTAAGAGAGGCTTTATCATTAAGTCCAGGCTCTCTGTCTGCTTGACATCTAATGATCCACCTCAATTCATTCTCTTCCATTAAAGTCTCAATGTCACCGCCGCGTAAATTAGGTTTAAAAACTTGAATAATAGAAAACACAAATGTGTGACTAGAACCCTTATCCATAAAATGTTTAGCTAAGGCATTTGTATGGATGCCTACATGGGTGTGATAAATGTGTTCCCTTATTTTCATGTTTTTATTTCATGAATTCTTTTCATGAATATATTTTGATTTATTTTATCATGTTTATTTATTTATGCATATATGTTATTAATGCGTTATGCATTAGTTTAAGTTGATTTTAGTTAGTTTCATTGAGATGTCATCGTGCTTCTATTTCCAGTATTTTTAAAGTCTGTTACCTCAGTGACGTTGTTGTTTGTTAAACCAATGAGATTTGGAGATAGAATATTTAAAAGAATGTGTTATTTATTTGTTCATGTCTGATGAAGCCGAAAGGTGAAAGCGCTAACTTTTGTTAATAAATCTTGGACTTTTTCCTTTAGTCCGCGTATTGTTCATTTTGTTTACTACGCTGTGGACCGTATTGCTTGGTTCCTGTGGATGCTTGCTTTATTATTTTGGGTTGTTCTGTTTCTCCCACATGTTCAATGAACTTTGTAAACCAGCGTCGCTGTCTACATAGCCCAATATTTTCGGCTTCCAATATTAACCTTTCATTTCTTGGTTTGAATTCGCCTCTCCTTAACCATTCCTGCATTCATTCCTGATCAACATGAGGCTTTTCCAGAAGTTTTCTATACTTGCAACTATATTTATGTTTTTTCCACATTTCTTGCCTTCTCATCTGGTCCTTCACCTTATATTCTTTCTTTTGTATTTGGCACATTCAGTTACTGCCTGGTTTTTATCTACTTCTGGTTTGATTTCCATTCTTGTTTGACGTCGATATGCTTCTGCTAAAGTAAGCAGAGAAGTCATATTAGATTTATTCTCTTCATGTTTCAAAACTTTCACTACATTTGGATCTTGTGAGGTCAGCAGATATGTGTGGAGTCTCACAATTGCAGATCTATACATGTAATCAATTTCAAGGAGGCCCATCCCTCCTTCAGAACAGGGAATATATAATCTTGGCATACACTGATTTTTATAAATCATTTGGTGAGCATGAAGCATCCTTCTTGTTTTAATATCTAATCTGTCCAACACTTTTTGGGGCCAAGCAATCACTCCAAAACTGTAAGTGAAGACAGGAAGAGCAAACTGATTTATAGCTTGGATCTTGTTCCTAGATGTCAATGCCATTCTCAGGATTAATTTAAGTCTTCTAAAGTATTCCTGTTTTATTGGTGATCCTTCATCAATTTCCAAGTATTTATACACTCCCTCTTGCTCAAGTTCATTTATATCACATTCTTGCCCCAAACTGATGTTTTCCTGGTGTTGCAGTTTTCCTGCTTTAAATGTTGCTTTTGCACATTTATCAAGACCAAATGACATTCTAATAGCAGCTGAAAAAGTTTTGGAAACCTGCAGCTGTGCTTTCAGTTCCTTATCTAATGAGCTATACAGTTTTAAATCACTGACAAAGAGATGCTGAAAAGTAGACTTTGTTGTTCTCAAGGAGCCAGAGTATAGCCATGGCCTAAGCTGCTAAGTAAACAGCTTAATGGGTTAATGGCAAGGCAGAATAGCAATGGTGACAGAGAGTCACCCTGGAATATCCCCCTTTGAATGTTTATCCCTGGGATAATAATCTGTCCTTTAGCATGGCTTAATTGCAAAGTAGTCTGCCATAGTTTCATGGTTACTATAATGTAGTCAATCAGTGTAGGGTGTATCTTATACATTTTTAAGTACTCTTTTATCCATGAATGTGTCCATTAGGGAAAAATATGCCAGGTCAGGGGTAATTTTGTAATTTCCCATCCACTGATACAAGGTACGACAATTATTTATTGACATCACCTGTTACATACTAAACAAATATTTTGCCCCTTAAGTAAGAAATAGTCTGAGAACAATGATGCCCATGTCTAAACAACAATTTATGTAAGCTAAAAACAGAGATAAAGCATGGAAAAGAAAGATATCAATTAAAACCCACATGACCACACAATCTTCTTGAATCCAAGGAAAAAATAAAAGCCAGAAAAAAAGTCAAATTACTTTAGAATGAAATTACAGCCCTCTGTGTCCAATCAAAACTAGTCTGGAAAGCAATACAGTCCAATACATGTCATGCTTTAAAAATAATATGACAAGCACAGGTCTAAGCACATTGAATAACAACATGGCAAACAATGTCCAGACTATGCTTAGTAAACCAGTACTAGCAAAACACATATGAGCCCCGTTCCCCAAAAACATCACCCTTTGTAATACAGAAGTCAATGCAAACAGCTGAAATACATCTCAGAATGGCCATATTTCATGAGATACAACCTCACTTCAATAGACACTCAGTAAATACACCCCAGGGCACTAAATTACCTACTTTTTCATTCTATTTCTATTGCATAGTATCCAAAGCAGTGCAAAGAAATCTGGAAAACTATATGTTTACTATAATCCTAATGAACAAAGCATGCACCCAGCATTCTTGAAAGTGGCTGCAAAGCCATCATCCAAATCACTAGTGCATAGTATAATCTCACTCCCACACCACATTCATCATATCATCCCACTTTGAGCATTCAGTGATAATCCCCATTCTAAAAACTCCCCTTCTATTACCAACTAATGCTCCATCTCCCTGTGATGGCCTATAACAGAAACATTAAAAAAACTCTCCTTCTGTTACCGATTAATGGTCCATCTCCCTCTGACGACCTATAACAGAAACATTAAAAAAATTCCTGTTGTATTACAGATTAATGCTCTATCTCCTTCTGATGACCTATAACAGAAAAGTCTGAAATGCAGATCTGCATCCAGCTAATCAAGTGTCAGAAAATATAGTATAATAACTGACTCCCAGCATGCATTTTGTAATGGCCCTAATACCCTTCAGAATGGCCTTAGTACACTAATCACAATTTCCTCTCTACAGAGCAGTGGAAAAAGGGCCACTAAGTAAGGCTATCTTTACAGATTAAAAGTGAGCATTTAAAAGTATCCATTATAGACTATTATTGCAAAAATTATAACAGCTCTAATTTGATCAGAACACACTAAATGGGTACAAAACTATATAATGCAAACAAAATCCATTGTGAACAGAGAATACTAAAACAGATGCTGACATGTTTACTGCAGGGATACCAAGCCACACAATATTAAATATTCATAACTGAAATCACTTATATCATATGGAAATATAACCATTTATATAAATGACATAATCCTATGTAATTCTGTTTCCTTAACCAATGGGATGTCAAATAGTTTGTAAAGCCACTTTAATACAACTGATTAAGAACTAAAAAGCTAACAGTGAATATTGCTAAAACTGCAGCCATGCTGTTTATAACACACGGAGAGACACAGAGACATATATAAACACATAGACACTCATACAGATAAAAGATAATAAATCATTAGAAGCCAACATATTACCCTAAACACTCCCAATGATGCCCATAAAAAACTCTGTACCAATACAAATATCAGTGCCTCAGTTATAGCTCTTACTGAATTTTTTAAATCCACACTAACTCTGTTACTGCTATTCAACAATCAGTTTAAGGCAGCTTGTACTGAAGCTGGCAATGCTATAATTTAAAAAAAATGTCCTAATACTGAGAACAGAATATGGTCTAAATATAATGTGGCTATATTCAGCACATAACCCCCAAGTCCCCCCAAACCACTTTAAACAGTATATATTGATTCATCAATTCCACTTCACAACTAGAACACTACTGAATCACAGTTCAAAAAGCTAACTTCATCCTGTCATGTCCCACTCTACTCTAGTGCTTACAAACTTTACCAATAAAATTTTAAACCAAAAATTGTATCCTTCACTATTAAGCACACATATTGCCAAAACATTACCTTAGCACTAAGAAGCCAGTAAAATAACAGATCTACAGTGTCCCCACTACAAATTAGCTACTTGTGAAAAAGTATGCTGCAAAATTACTCCATCGATTTGGAATCAACTATCCACCCAAATCCATCTCATAACTACCTAATTTGTCATCAGGAGAAACTTCTTCAACACCAAAGGGTCTCCTAAATATGTACCTGTTTTATAGTCAAAGTTGTATGCTATATTTGTTTCCAGACAACTTTTGTCTAAAACTTTGTGATATTATGTTACTTTTTTCTATGAAACTGCACCTTAGAAATGGTTGAAATGACACTAGGAGCAATCCATCAACCTAATGAACAAAAAGTACATAAATTAAAAATGAAATAAGACTTAATGATTTTGGATTACTGCGTCCATGCTTTAACCACTAAGTTACTGAACCAGTTGAAACGACTCCCTATTGAAATGTTAGTATTTGTAATGCTGAGGGTCGACAAGCTAAAACAAGGACTGAGAAACTAGGAGAAGAGCAAATCTTGAAGATCACTCTGCTTGTTAAAACTTCCTTTTTGCAAGGGTGCAAGCCTTGCCCTGTATCCCCCACACTATCCAGACTTACATATGCAGTCTCTGCGATCACCATACTTCAGAGAAAAGGAAATAGTCAGGGAGCTGGCCATCTCAGACTTAATATATGTAAGTCTGTTTTTTTCTACCATTCAGTCTCCATATTTTGGATCTCATTCTAGTGAGTCCCACTATTTCAAACAGTGACCAGCTGGGCTGAGACAATTTCCTTCTATGAGATTTTTTCTTTCTATTTCTCCAATAGTTAGACAATAACACAGAGACATTGCTCATTTTCTCTTCACACATGAGGGCAAGGATTGAATGCAAATAACTGAATGCATTTGACTTAGAGAAGCATTGCTTCCAGCTTCCGAATGCTTGACATCATCAGGTCCTTGAGGTTGTCATTTTTATTCAAAGTAAGGACAACCGTTTCTTGTTTATGAACCTTAGATAGCTTATAAATTAATTGCCTGCTCCTCAGTGCCAGCAGATGGCTGATGTTTGTAATGGCACAATGCAATGGATTGGCATGCACACTCCATTTACTGGGCAGTTTTTGCAAGGTCTCCCAATATAAATGTGGTGTGCAGTACCATGGCACTCTACAGTGTGTGTCAGCATAGGTGTCACTAATCTGTTCAGCTGTATTACATGAGATGCACCACATTCTCTAGTGTTAGGTGTATCATCATATAACATTTTACTTAGAATTTCCTATTAATTTTCAGCCTTGCTAATGACTGTCCTGCTAGTGCAGTTATGTGTCAGTTTTCTGATACAGCACCAACAAATTTTCCCCTTAGCTGTCTTGTCATTGGCAGTGCACATGGTCTTGTATGTTCAGATGTGGCTTGTCTTTTATTTTGGAGAGGTCGCAGAATAGACAAGCCTAATGATATCTGCAACACAAATCAGATTATTTTGCTTTTAAATGCAATCTGTGCATGCTAAGCAGATGTTACTCATCATGCATTTATCTGATTTTGTGACTAAGTGTGTTTTAGGTGCTGTACATTAGATGCACACTGATTATGCAGATATTCTCCTATGACATACCTTTTTTTCCTTTGATAATCTGGGGTATCTCTATGGTGTTGTATACCTAATGATATAAACTACAGTGTCCTTCCTTCCCTCTATCACATTCATGTGTGTGAGCATGTAGTTTTGCACTTCTGTTTGCACATTTCTGATGTGTTGTTTTATAGGCTAACTGAGGGGTACTTTCTTCTATGCATGGTGGATTCTCTGGTGTTTTCCTCTCTTGGATATATTCTAATTAAACATCTAGGAGTACTGATTTGTAGTTCCAATAGTTCAACTGGTAACATATTTGTCATCAATGCAGGATGACAAGAAGGCTGTGGGTTCTGTTCCTAACCAAGCAGTTGGGCTTATCTTCCAGTGGTGACACTGCAGTGAAATTTAAGGGGGGTACTGCCCTCTGATCTTTAAATTAATCAGAGACAGTCACATAATACAATAGTGCTGAATTATGTATTAGCTAACATTTGAGTTTCTAATATAGTATATATGAGCTTGCCTAAAAATCTTAGTACTTATCTTCTGATACTGTATCCCCAAATGGTGTGGTGTGGAGGGTGATAGTAGGTCTGTCGGCTAGTGATAAGAGATAGACCAGACTATGTTAGCAGAGATTTTATTGTATTTTGCTTTTGTTTACTGTGTCTAGTCAAAAAACCTTTTGCAGAAGAGGCCCAGGGATAAAAGCTCCAACATATTACACACATTTTTAAACAGATGTTCAGTGATATTTATGAACAGACATTAAATAATATATATTATGAATTACACATATATTTGCTAATTAGATTACATTCATATTAAAACAGAGGCAAGGGTTATAGTACAAAAGATGCTTATGCATTAACAGATTTTGAACATTGAGCATTTAAAGAAGTGTGTTAGTAGGTTTGTCAAATAGAAAAATAGGTCATGTGATTTGTGCATAGAAATTCAAAGAAATAGAGGTGGGGGAAGGAACTAGGCAGGGCATAAAATGTTAATATTGCAGGTATAAAGCAGGTTCCAAGATCATTGTAGATAGATAGATAGATAGATAGATAGATAGATAGATAGATAGATAGATAGATAGATAGATAGATAGATAACTATTATAAGGTTTATATTAGAAGTACAGGGGGTGGGGGGTTGGGTGGGAGATGCTAGTGAAACTATCCAGATATTGGTGATGACTGGTTGTAGGGCATAGGATTCTGAAAAAAGAGAAATGGTTTGATGACATAACAAGATGAAAATAACAGTGGTGTTTATTCTGGAAATTTGCAGGAGCAGATCCATTTATTTGATAAGTGAAGTTTTAGTTGTGTTTTAATTGAGTTTGCATTCTGAACAGACTCCAGTGGTACTGGGATATGGTTCCATAATTACATTATTTGATTATACTGAGTGTCTATGTGGGACCTTCCTAATTGGTCTGCTTGCTATTAAAGGCATCTACCAGGAAAAGGCTACAACAAGCGTTCAGATCCCTGCATCACCTGGAACAAGACCATTGACCACCAAAGAGTATGTGACCTGCCTCTCATCTTGAGATTAGTGCTACTGTTTTACTTCTGATGAGATAAGAAGCAAAGAGGTGTTGTATTCCAGCAGTATGAAACTGTAGTGAAACCAGCACTAGTAATAGACAGGTGGTAGCCAATCAGCTGAATCCCCTCTTTTTATCATTCTAGGCAAATCCAATTTTTTTTTTCCGCAAGTACTGCTTGATTAGCTGCTGTCTAACTAAACTACAAATATATCCCTAAATACTTTATCCATAAATCATCAGGGTACATTTTAGTAATTTCTCGTCAAGTGTTTGGCAGTGCACTGCACAAACCCAGACACCATGAGCTGTTATTTTTCCTGTAAAAGCAACCTTGACATTTCACCAATACCTAGTTGCACACAGGGTAACTAGGTTGCAGTGACAAGCACTGCCCGTTGAATTGCAAACCAGGTACTCCTGATATTACTTTATTTTGTCACTGCAACCACCTAATCTAAAAAAAATAGGACCTGTTGACATAGATATAAACTTTCCCACTGTCCCTGTTATGAGCTTGATGGATATGGACATCATGAGTCAATGTAGAAATTGCCTCATATTTACTGACAGCCAGCTAATTCTCAAACACAGTGATAAGGTATGTGAGAGATATATTTACACAATGTCACTGGAGGCAAAGCTGTTACATAAAAGTACTCCTAATGTCAGTCAGGTTGTCAGTAGCACATACACTGCACTCATAACACACAGTACAAAGCAGACACATAGATCCAGATATGCACTTAAATATAATATCCTAAACCCCAAAGACCTCCTAAATGAAGTACATATAACAAATACCTTCAGTTCTGAATGTACTCTTTCAAAACAACATGCACACCAATACATGCAGTCACATCTCATGCAGCCTCTACTTCTAAGCCCATAAGACAAGCAACCACACAATCCAACAGTCTGGCCATTGGAGACTTCAGAATGAGACACACTGATGTTCTTCTTCACACTGGACTGAGTAAAGAGAAAGTCATGGCCAGTTACTTATCAAGAGCTAGAATCTGCCACATTACGCATTCACTCAGGTCGTTGGACCCCAAGTACCGATATGACTTATTCATAGTCCATGTGGGTGTAAAATGACCTGAGATGTACCTGCCTAGACTATATGAAGAGAGACGTCATGGAGATCTCGGAATGTGTGTGCTAGGGTGGTATGAGCCTAGCACTGGGCAGCATTTTGCTTTCTTCAAGGATGATGCCACAATCTGAACAAAAGATGACTGACTAACAATTGCTTTAGTTTCTGGTGTCATTCCAAAGGAGTGTAATATTTGTTAGTTTGAAAGGAGATGGTTAACAGACCATGCTGCTTTGCCAGGGATAGTCTGCACCTCTCCTCTGTAGGATTTTGAATATTATTTAAACCATTGTCCTCCCCCACAGTGCATTTTTAGGCAATATGAAATTGAAAGTACTTCCAGCATACTCCACTTGGACACTGTTGACCAACTCAAGAGGATAGATATAACCCCTTTTGTCACCCAGGAACTAGCCAACTGGCTCAAAAGCAATACCCAGGAAGTTAAAACTGGGGAGTCCACTTCTACGAAGAGGCCAGTCATGAGCAGAATCATTGGGTATCGGTCATGGAACTGCTCCTTTTTGGCATTTACTACTCTGAATTCAGGGTCTATGTCATGAGCCTCTGGTTGACCAAATTTGCAGACAATTTGATATTAGGAGCAGTCATATAATCCTTCACCGATACTGATGTTCTCTAGGAAGGGTTGCCACAAACAGATTACTTGTGTCTGAGCCATGAGCTAAAAGTAAATGCCAAGAAATGCATAATAATATCCTTCACTGGATCAGAGAATCATAGGAGATTACTAGGCTAATGGGTCTGGGGACCTTACAAGCCTAGCCAATAGTTTATCCCCAAAAAAGAAACCCCAATCAGCACCTGTCACCCCTGTCAATGAGGGACACAGGTAGAAACCCTGGTACAAATTTGTGGCTACCCATCCACTCATCAAGGTTGGATTTGAAGAGGGTCAGCGATGTACTTTGTTTGATGTGTATGGGGAATCGATTCCAGAGATGGGGCAGCCTCTGGGAGACAAACCTGTCTCTCTAGCAGGTTTTGTTAATGCCACATATTAGATTTAAGCCTTTTGATTGGGTACTACGTGAGGAGTTAGACTTATGGACTTGCAGACTTATGCATTGTAGGCGAGACACAGATCACCTCTGAGCAATATGTATGATACAGAGTAGAGTATAGTGTTTTGAGCCTGTCCACACAGAACAGGTGTTGGAAGCCATGGATTCTCATTGTGAGTTATTTCTGTGGCCTTTCCAGTTGGTGCAGGGGTTTGGCGAGGTACATACCAAATGGGGCATTGTACTCAATTATTGGCCTAATGAGGGAGGAGTACAGAGAGGTAACAACCTCCTTTTTTTCTGGTGTAATCCCTTTACTTATGCGGTGAACCAAGTAAAAGGCTTTTCTGACCACTGCCGCAACATGATGGTCAAATGTGAGATTGCTGTCAACTTGTGTACCCAGGTCTCTCACTGCAGGATGCATGCTTAGAGGGTTGCCGTTAATATGGTAATCAGTAGAGGTTGTGTTTTTGCTGAATAATATGATAATACATTTTTTTTGCATTTAACTTAAGGGCATGTCTTTGGCACCAGTGATTTGTTGCTGTGAGACCCTCTTGAAGTATGTTAACATCATTTGGGGAGTCAATGACAGCACCCATCTTTCAGTCATTTGCAAACTTTGTCAGCCACAGGCCTTTTGTCTTTGCCTGGACCTCTGAGAAATAGATGTCAAACAATAGGGGTCCCAGTACAGATCCCTGGGGGACACCACTAGTGAAGGTCTGATGTTGGAGGTGGTGGCACCTAATTTGACCTTGTGGGTCCTATCAGTGAGCCAGTTGACCACCCACCTGATGAGATAGGGATTTACTCCAAGTAGTGTTAGCTTTTCAATGATGCCTGAGTGGGGGATTGTGTCAAAGGCTTTGGCCAAGTCAAGGTAAGCTGCGTGTACTGACTTTCCCTCATCCAGTGCCTTGGCGACAGTCTCAAAAAAGTCAACCAGGTTTGACAAGCAAGATCTGCCATTGACAAATCCAAACTGCGTTGGTTCAAGTGCTTGGAGACCACCTATGTCCTTGTTTATGAGGTCCATAATACACTCCATGGCCTTACGGATCAGACTTGTCAAGCTAATGGGGTGATAGTTTTCAAGGTCAGAAGTAGCACCACCTTTGTGCAAAGGGATGACAATGGTAGTTCTCCACTCTGCTGGAATGAAGTCTGTACTTAGGATATGGTTGAATAGGGTGTTCAATGGCAAGGCTAGTTCTTGCTGGAGATGTTGTAGAATACAGCCTGGGATACTATCAGGTCCCATGGAAGCTGTGTTTTTTGCCTTGGATAGGGCCTTTAACACTTGATCTATGGAAATGTGAGGTGGAGGGCAAGTATTGGGGATGTCAAATGGGCCTTTGGGGGGTGGGAGGGTGAGGTTTGTGCTGAACCTATCTGCTAGCAGGTTGGCTAAGGCAACAGGATCAGTTTAAGTGGTACCATTAAGAATTACCTCAGAACAAACTTGGCTTTGACATGGAGGTTTCTGATGTAACTGAAAAAGGCTTTGTGGAAGCCGTGGATGTGGATGACTTCATGTTGACCACATACCCCAATAGTCAATGCAGTTGTCAAGAACTTGGGAACACAAATAGACAGTAATCTATCCTTTGACCATCATGTACCTGCAGTAGTGAGGAAATCAATCTTTGTTGCACAACTTATAAGCAAATGTTTGACATCTAGGTCCATGAGGTCATTGTTCCACTGTATTGGCATTCATCAGACCTATAATTGAGTGCAATGCTCAATTTAGTATGTGCCTAACAAGATACATCCAACAACTGGAATGCTCAGAGAGATTCCTCACTAAAAGAATTCAGGACATAAGTAACAGGTCCTGTGCAGATTGCCTTAAAGCCCTATCCCCATATTCTGTCTCCTACAGGCTGTTGAGAGGAGGCCTGTTCCTGGCATACAAGGCATTGTCAGAACCCCACTCTGAAAGACCTCTAGCATATCTGCAAAACAAACAGCACCAGAATTACCAGTTCTAAAGACTTAAACCTTGTCTGTGAAATAAATAAGACCTGTTGGAGAAACAGGTATGTATCCCAGAGACTATCCCTTCTCTGGAATAGGTTCCCATCCATGTGAAGAGGAGTTCTCCCCTAACCTAATTCAAGTGTAACTTAGATAACTGGATGGGGAACATGAAATTCATCCATGGTTTGGCACCTATGTCTCTAATGGACACAGGTAGTCCATAAATGGCTCATCTCCCAGGCTTGTAAATGCTTCATCTTCCAAGCTCCTGCTTATGGTTATCAAGGGTACCAGAACTTGTCAGAGATTCAGGATGCATGACTAGCCTTAAAAAGGCCCTAGTTGTCATTAGCCTAGTACACACCCATGAACTGATGAACCTGGCTTATTAGATTGGTTATAGTAACTAGTGACTTTTCTCAAGAACATAAAATTCTAGTTTCATATTAAGCTGTTAAGGGCTGGGCATTTTTTTGGTTTATAAAAATGTCTGTGCATTGTAATTAGCTTAGAAAGAGCTCAGTGATATGGTACTCTAACCAGTTTAATTCTCTGAGGGATAGGCAGTGGCTTGTTTTATTATTATAGTTTACTAAGTTTTGTCAATTTTGAGACTTGAAAGTTAGTGAAGATTGGGGCAGCATAGAGAGGAGATGACATAAGTAGAGGTTCGCAGGGATCTTTGGAGCTGTAGCAGAGACAAGATGTTTTCAGATGGATTTGGAGATGTTCTTTGAAACTATAGTTATTTTCTGTTATTCTTAATAAAGGGGGATTTTATTCCATAGTTTTGCAAAGTGACAAGAATAGAGATAATATTCAACATCATCCATCATCAATGGCCCCTTTTTCCCCATTTTCTACATGTGGTTGGGAGCTGAGTCAATTTTTGCCATCCTTCTCAATTCAATGCCTCTCTCTTAGCTTTTTTTGACAGTCATGCCTGACTGTTGCAGGACTTCTCTCATACGCTCCATGCTTTTTTTTGCTGTATACCATTGTTTCCTCTTCTTCCTGTCTGTCCCAAATCTTCTTCATCGGATCGTGCCCTGCTTTCCTGTGTGTGCCTAAACCACCCTAATCTTTTCTTGTTGATCTTCTCTGCAGTTGGAGTTACTTTGGCTTCTGCTATGATGTCCTCATTTCTTTGTCTGCCCCACAGTGTGCATCCTATCACCTATCTCAGGCACTTCACCTCTATCATCTCTAGCGTTTTCAACTGCTCTGCCTTCAATGCCCAGATTTCTGTAACATGCAGCATTACTGGCTATTCCAGTCTTGTTTGCTCCTTACATTTCAACTTCCTTGACATTTTGTCACGCACTACTCCTGACATGTTGTGCCTGTTGACTGTAGCCCCTCTAGCTTTGGCCTCCTAATTCAAACTTCCCTTATCCTCAACTACCCCTCCCAGGTACTTGAAGTTGTTAAATTGTTCACCTACCTTCACTTCTATCTCAGTTCTCACCTTCTTTTGATTTCCCCCATTTGCTGCCATTACAACTTTCTTTTCTATGGTGTTTTCAACTCTTGGATATATTCTAATTAAATGCCTAGGAGTACTGATTTGTAGTTCCAATAGTTCAACTGGTAACATATTTGTCACCAATGCAGGATGATGAGAAATTTCATCCTGCATGCCCTAAGTTTTGCATTCCATTCCCCTAGCCTTTGCTGAAGTTATTGTTTAGAGTTTCTCTATAATGCCACACATCATCTGCATAAACAAATTTGTTGATCTGCCCCCTCCGACTGGTTTGCTAATGTAGTTCATCACCAGTATGAACAGCAGCTGAACCCTGATGCGCACCCACTTTCATTGGGAGCTGCTCTATGAGTCCAAATGCTGTTCATACTTGAATCATTCTGTCCTTGTACATAGCCTGCATAATTCTACCAGTGTTTCTGGGGCTTCAAACCATTGCAGGACTGCCCAAATCAGCTTTCTTGGGACCTTGTTGTATGCCTTCTCCAAGTCTTAGAATGCTCAGTGTGGTTCTTTCCTCATAGCTTCTTCTCGATTAACTGCCTTATTGCAAACATACGGTTAGTTGCACTATATCTTAATCTAAATCCAAATTGCTCATATCCCATCATACTTCCACTGTTATGCATATTCATTTATCAATCAGCCACTCCAGAACCTTTATGCAGTGTGACAGCAGTTTGATACCTCCATACTGGCCACAGTTGTGAATTTCACCTTTGTTCATTTATATTGGCGCTAGTATGTTTATTCTCCAGTAATGTGAGATATGCCTTACTCTCCATGCTACTAAGACTACCCTCTGGAGATATTTCTCCTCTAACTCACTCAGCATCCTGATCATATCTGCAGTGACCTCATCTGAGCCTGCTTCTTTTACTGGCTTCATTTACCTTAGAGCTGTTCTTACTTATTGTTTTAAGATAGGTGTCACTCGTCTTGTGTATATTCAATATGACAATGAGGCTGGGTGTTCATTTAAATAGTTTGTTCCAAACAAACACATCAGGATGAAGAACAGTAACATTAAACTAAACGAACTAACTGACTGACTACTACACACATGCATGCTTACACCTCGGCTGCCCACTGCAAAATGGCACTCTTGCTTGCATGTGGTCAGTACTTATATACACCTACCTACTGACTGGAATGGCTCTTAAAGGAACATACACAGTCTGATCTACATTCTCCCTCTTTGACTAGTTGGTCATGCAAATAAACAATGACAATCATATGAGCATACAAATTATACAAATATATACAAATAACAATCATGTCCAGGTTGCTGCGTATTTAGGAATAGGGCTTGAGATAAGACCTGACCTCGTAATGTAAGAACTAGAACTGGGTTTAGCAACAGGGACAGTCACTGGGGAATGTTCTTCTTGAGGACTTTCTGGGATAGTTTCAGGAGCAGGAACAGGCAAAGAAATGTTCTCTGGAACAAGAACATTGGAAAAAATCACTCTAAGAATCAATCTTTGTTGCAAGCAATATGTTGCAACACTAGCTTGGACACCAGTAGTAAATGTTTCTGATTCCACCTGAATTCCATGCCTTGCAACTCAGTAATATAAGATCTTGCTTCTCCACACAAATGTTTCAGAAGTCTCATTCAGTCAAATCCTTTTGCTGTCTGCATCCTCACTACCTCTCCTTCTTTTAAAGGATTCAGAGGTTTGCTGGTTTTATCCTAGTAATACTTTTGGAACAAATGTTTCTTTAGGAGTTGAGCTTTTACTGCTTTGTTGTTTTTAGCATTTGCAACCAACACATTTTTGCTGATTGGTAATGTGGTCCTAGTTTGTCTCGACCTTAACATCTGGGCAGGTGAACCAAGAATATTCTCATGATGTATGTTTCTGAGATTAAGCAGATTTAGAAAAACATCAGTATTGTCATGTTTAGACTTTTTTAAAAGCTGTTTTGCATTTTGAACTACACATCCTGCCAAGCCATTTGACTGTGGGTATTTAGGACTACTTGTAACATGAACAAAGTCTCACATTTCAGCAAATCGTTTGAACTGATGACTTGTAAATTGTGCACCATTGTCAGAAATGACTTTGTGTGGATTGCCATGGACAGAAAAATGTCTCTTCAACTTCATAATGACAGTATTGGACGTGAGATTAGGAAGTAGGTCAATCTCAAACCAATTTGAATAAGAGTCTTCTAATACCAAGTAGTGTTGACCATTCCATTTGAAAATATCTGTAGCTACTGTCGATCAAGGTAGTTCAGGAATCTGGCTTAGATGAAGTGTTTCTTTCTGCTGAGCTGGTTCAGTACTATTACAAACAGAGCAAGCTAAACGTTCTTTCTCAATGTCTTTTGACATAGAAGGTCAAAATACTAGTCCTCTCACCCTTCTTTTGTTAGAATCATTTCCTAAGTGGCAGCGATGCAAGTTCTTAATATACTCTTGTTGCAAGGATTTTGGAACAATCAATTTTGGACCTTTCTAATGATACCATCTTCCATCAAAATATTGTCTCTGTTAGGAAAATACTGCTGCAGATCTGGTGGGAAACAATATTGCTTTGATGACCATCCTTGACTGATAAAGTGGATGAGCTTCTGGAGAATTGGATATGAAGCTGTGAGAGTTCTAAGCTCATCAAAATGTGTGGAAGAAAAATGTCTCACTTCCAATGACTGCAAGATCAGGTTTCTCATGTTCATGCTGTTCAGTGGATTTTCTGGGCAATCTGGATAAAGTGTCAGCAAGATAAAGAAGATTGTCTTTTGTGTAAATCAAGTGAAAATTGTACTTTTGCAGCTTTAACTTCATGCATTGTAATCTCGCCAGAGCTGTGTGCATAGGCTTTTTTAAAATAGTGACCAAAGGTTTGTGGTCTGTCTCAGTTTGAAAAGGTTCGCCATAAATATAATCATGGAATTCAAACATGCAAACACAATTGCCAAGAGCACTTTTTCTATCTGAGCATACTGCATTTCAATTTGGGTTAGAGTTCTGGATGCATAGACTACCAGTCTACCCTCTTTTTTTTTTTTTTTAAATATTTTTATTCATTTCCAAAAACAAGAAAACATGAATGCAGGTTATTTATGACAATGAAGTATTTACAAATTATTTAAAAAGGTAGGCTAAAACCTCTAAACAGATATCAAACATTAAAACCAAAATAAAGTATTTACAAGGGTGTCTATTGTTGACATATAATTGACTTTCTATACAATTGTTTCCTGATTATAATCTGCTGCAGTCATTATTCTCCAGTATTTCAGTTACTTTTTGCAATGCTACGTATAATGATGTAGTTCTTTCAGTTCTTCCTTTAATAGTGTTCATTTCCAATTGCGATACTGCTGACACCATATTCATGAATTGCTTAAAAGTTGGAGAAGCTTTGGATTTCCAGTTTGATGTAATGTTCTTCCTTGCAATAGCTAGGAGAGTCCATAAGATTACATATTTTATTCTTGGCACACAGTCGGGCACAGGTGCATTAAACAAAATAATAGATTTGGAAATCTGGAATTTATCATTGAATACCATTTGTAGAAAATAATTTATTTTATCCCAATATGGTTTAATCAAATGGTATTCGTAGAACATATGTTGCCAGTCTGCTTTTATTGATAAATCACATCTCCAGCAGCCAATATTTTTCTTAAACATAAGTTCCATTTTATGAGGGGTTACATAAGATCTGTGTATGAATTGCCATGTAAAAAGTCTCCAATGTAATGAAAGTGATGTCTGCTTTGGAGAGAGAAGAATTTGTTTTTTATCTCTGTCATTTGGCACATGTCCATTAATTGATCTATAATAATTCCATATTTTGTCATTATTATGCATTTTTATTTTTTTGTTTGTTTTATAAATAGATGATAAGTATCCCTTTCCAGTAATGGGTTGATTCGTTAGTAATATTATATGTTCTATAAGGTTAGGCACATTTTGTCTTATTGATGGTTGCATTGTTTCTTGTTTGCTTAATATATACTGTCTTAATTCTTGTACATGTAACCACAAACTATCTTCCATATTTAATTTCTGTTTAATCTGGTCTATTGTCAGAGGTTTTCCAGAGTTTAGCAATTGATGCCAATATATTAATCCCTTTTCTTTAAGCATGTTGACTACTTCCATATTAAATGTTATTATATTACCTTGTGTGTACGCTACTGGATATAAAAGAAATGACCATGCTTTAATATCAGGATTGCTATTAATAAGATTTTGGAAAATTTTTAATGTATAAGTAATGTATTTGGAACTTATATTTTTATTCTTATGTTTCATCATATATTCCTTCATCAGCCATAGAAAATTGTTTGGTATGAAATCTGTATACTTATTTGCTACTACAAATCCTGATTTTAACCAGATTCTCTCATGAACTAGCTTCCATTTTGATGTATATTTTGTATTTAGCCATAATGATATTGTTTTAATAATGGATGAATGCAAATATATTTCTATGTCTGGTAAACCTATGCCACCTATATCCCAATCATCTAGATGATACTTCATAGCTATCCTTGGTTTTTTTGGATACCATAGGAATCTTACCATTAAATCATTTAATTGTTTTAGGTGCGATTTAGCTGGTGGCAAAGAATAAGCTTGTATGACATAAAGAATTTTTGGAAATATGATCATTTTAATTATATAAAGCCTTTCTTCCATTGAAAAGAAGAATTTATTCCATCTTTGTATTAGATTTTTAATATTATTTAAGGTCCCTTTATAATTTGTTTCAATTGTAGTATCTAGGTTGTTAGTTATTATAATTCCCAAGTATTTAATTATATTATCGGTAGAGATATATTTATGGTATTTTTTATTTAGATCTTTTTTATTAGTATTTATAAGCAATACATTTGTTTTGTTCTCATTAAATTTAAGACTTGAAAAGTTTTGAAAGTTTTGAATTGAGTCCCATAATGCTTTTAAACTGCTATTATTATTTTTAAGGTAATTAAAATATCATCAGCAAAAAGTTGAATTTTAAGCTCTAGGCTGTTGTCTAGTTGTATTCCTTCAATATTTTTATCCATACGTATATTATTTGCTAATGGTTCAATGACTAGCGCAAACAATAACGGAGAAAGAGGGCAGCCTTGTTTTGTGCCCTTAGTTATTTTAATAGATTTAGGCAGACAAGATCCCAGTTTTATATAAGCCAATGATTTTTCATATAATGATTTTATTAACAAAGTGAAGTTGTTTGAGAAGCCATATTCTTCTAAAACTAACCACAGATAATCCCAGTTCACTGAATCAAATGCGCTATTTATGTCTAAGCTAATAACATTCATTTTGTTTTTTGTGACATTTATATAATCAATTAAGGAAAGAATTCTTTTAATGTTGTCATAAGTGTTCCTATCTTTTATAAAACCTGTTTGATCCTCCTCTATCAAAAGTGGTAGTAATTGTTTTATTCGAGCAGCATATATTGCCATAAAAATTTTATAATCTATATTAAGAAGTGAAATGGGTCTGTATGATGAACATTCACTGGGATCTTTATTTTGTTTCAGAATTGGTGATATTAATGTGTACTTCCAAGAAGGAGGAATGTCTTTACCATTTTTAACTGATGTAAAGATATTCAATAACAACAGCAAAGCCTCATTTGATAGTAATTTAAACATTTCTGGGGTGATATTATCTATACCTGGAGCTTTGTTTAATTTTAGCTTATTTACTTCAGCTTTAAGTTCTGTCATTGTTATTTGTTTATCTATTAGTTGTACCTGCTCCTCTAATAACCTAACTTTAACATTGTTTTTGAGAAAAGCTTTCAATGCTGAATGTGTTTCTGTTTTCTCATTTTGATTATTAAGTTTATGAAAAATAGCCTAAAATCTTCTAGTGTTCCTGCTAAATCAGATACTTTCTTTTGGTTTCTATATTATGTATTTCCTTGATTTGATTTGTTTTAATAATCTTTTAGTCCTATTTGCTATTCTTCGTTGGTTTTAGGGTTCATTGAATAGTAACATAGTTTAATTTTTCTAAGTTGATCATTGTTTTGTGGTGTAGCGTCTCTGAGTATTTTTATTAGTATCTTCTAGTTCTTTTATTAAGTTGGTGTTTCCATTTTGAATATCAAGCTTTAAATTATCTACTTTTGACTGTAATTCCATTAATTCCTTATTCCACTGTTTTTGTTTATTTTTATACCATCCCACCGCTCTTCCATATAGGTATGCCTTCAATGCATCCCATATATATATTTCAGATACATCTTTTGTAAGATTGATATCTAGGAATGTTTGTGTCTCTTTAATATAAAATTCCTTAAAATCTTTGAGATTTGTTATGTAAGATGGTATTCTTGTTACTGATATCCTTCTCTTGAAACATAAGTCTATTTCAAACGTTATGGTGTTATGGTCCAAAAATGAACATGAAATTGTCTTGACTTTATTTAATTTAGAGGTTAAATCCTTTGTTATGTACACTCTATCTATTCTAGAGTATGTATTATGTCTATGGAAAAATGTGTAAAGAATAGTGAATCTGGGATAGCATACTCATTTATGTCAACTATATTAAAAGTTTCAACAAACTCAGATAACAACTTTGTTAAAGGTGATCTCTTACGTGTAGTTTTAGTATTTGTGTCAGTTTCTTTTATAATGCAATTGAAATCTCCAGCTATGATTAAATTGCCTTTGGTATATTGTACAATGTCTTCTAAGTGTTGTTTGGCCACTCTAACACCTAGTCCTGGTATCCAATAAATATTCACTAATGTATATATCATTTCATTGATAGATATTGTCACTAGACAAAACATTCCTGAGTTGTCATGGAACGTGTTTATGATTTTAGGCATTAAAGTAGTGTTTTTCCACAAAATTGCTACTCCCCTTCGCTTCTGATTATAGGTGGAACTTACTAGTATTGTATAATTTTTATTGTTTATTTTATTTATGTCTTCCTGTGTAAGGTGTGTTTCCAGTAAAAATACTAGTTGCGCTTCACATAGCTTTAAATATCTATAAAGACTTCCCCTTTTGCAGCTATTATTTAAACCATTTACATTAAGAGATATACATTTTGCAATTGGATTTATATTAGCTTTGCTTTTATCCATATTCATATACTCATAACAATGTGTAGATGTGTGTACATGAAGAGAATGACTTGTTCTTTCTTCTTCCAACAGTATTGCAATAGATTATAGGCACCCAATAAAAGTAAATTACAAGATCATAACTGAGAACAATATAAGATAAACAACCACCAAACCCCTCCATGAGAAAAAACATCTCATCCTTGAATGATCTAATCATTCAAGCGATCTCTCTAAGTCTGCATTTCAGCATCCTCCCCCGGCCCCGCCATATGGTAGTTTTATAATGAAAAGTATCTTATATATCTTTTAAGTATACATGTATCTGTCTTTACAGATTACTTAAATACAGTCTTTATCTATTTTTAATATTTTATAAAACACTAAGGCAACACCACTATACATAGATTTAATACTTAACTATTTGGATTTGTTTAAATTGTAAAGGAAAATCTTTTATTTTAATATATCTTTTGTGTAGCAATAACGGTTATGCATCTTAAAATTAATATGCTTGCTGTCTATCTCCCTTATAGTGTGAGTGGCATTCATAGATATCAAATTTAATGTAATGGTCTACCTATATATATATATATATATATATATATATATATATATATATATATATATATATATATATATATATACATACACATACACACACACATATATATATATATATACACATACATACATACACACATATATGCATACATACATAAAAAAAAAAAAAAATGTTAAGCATTATATGCATCAGTTAACCATGCCACAAGTTGATTAAATCAGAAAGTATCCATAACAATGAATATAACGTTACATTTGTATTGTCATTTATCAGTAATCTTATAGTTTTCTTTTAATTCAAAAAGTCATATTTTAGTGGTATGAATGCTACTAATTTGTTTTTGGCATTGGTATTATATAGTTTAAGACTATATTTCTTAGCAATTCCTATATATTTATTAGTGCCACTGGCATATTTCATCGCTAGTGTACCACATATGTCATATGTCAAATAGCAACTCATACTCCTTATGAAATTACAGGATTTATCTGCAGCGTTATAACTGTAAGGTTGGAAAATATGAGAAGCAAAGTAGGTTTTAAATATGCTATAACACAATTGTTTGGTACTTATTACTATCAACTCTTCTACATACACAGGAAAAGATAACCTTATATGACCATCAACCATTTTCCTTCATTTTTCTCTTCATCCTTCTATTCTCCATTTTTAATAAATATTTGTTTCTATTGTGGCGTCTTTGAATTTAGTGAGGGTACTCCATATCATATTATAGATAATATACAACATTCAAACAGAGAACATGCCCAATATAGAGACATATTCTTAACTCAAGTGGACCACACCATATATTTATAACACTGCAGTCAGAAATATACTAATGAATATGCAATAACTAGCAGCTTTGCAGCATGTGTGTGTCTCTAACAAGTACATACCTATAGGATATTAAAAAGAATAGATAGCACACTCTTGTTTCATAATTAACAAATGCACACAGCCTGGTATTTACTTTCATAGATAGCAATTAGACCTGTTACTTATATGCATATCAGGTACCAACAGCAATATGTTAGTAAATGCCTATGCTATCCAAATCATATTTTAATGCTGATTGATATGAGATGTAGCTGACAATGGCTTTAGCGTTTGTGATGTTATATAATATATATTCAGTATTATAAGTAAAAGTATGTTGCATGTCTATTTGCAATCTAAGGTTCAAGGCTGATCAATTTAGACACACAAGACAATCTCTTTAGCCTTGGTTATATAATGGGAGTTACTGTGTCTCTACACAACCATTCATTTTCAGTGAGGATGTTCAATATTAATATAACTTGCCTTTAATAAAAGCATACTTATAATTCAGCAGTTCTTTCATATATATATATATATATATATATATATATATATATATAAAACAATATCATAAGCAAGACTGAGATTTTTTCTTGCTCATTACTGCTTAATGATTGTGCTACTTGAACAATTTAATATTTACAGAGTATCTTGATAATTAAACAGCAACTCCTTTTTACCCTTAAAATGCCTAATAACACATAGCTACATTCATGAACCTTAATTGACTTGCTATCCTTAAGGTTGAGTACACTAGCCGCAGTGTGTTTACAAATATGTTATATAGTTCCAGTCAAGGACTTAAATATATAAAATTTTTATAAAATTAAGTTAAATTATAGTAATTTACGTGGGTGATCTTATCAGAAAAGATTATAGTAAAGTCTGTATGTGTTAACTATTCATACAGTTTCTTCCAAGTGATATACTTCTTTTTAAGCTTTGTGTGCTGTTTATGTGTACAATTCAAAATGAATAACAAATATTACAATATAATAAAACGTCATGTATGTGTTGATATCTTCTAAATTCATTAGGTACTTCAGTGTACTTTTAATATTTGTTAAAACTGTAAAAGCACTTTGCCATCTCATAAATAGTGTGCTGGTTACTTTAAGTAGCTTAGGAGCTGACACCACACCCATACTGTCTTGTTTTAGTGCTGACATCACTCATGACTGTTTACTTTCATTTTGTGCTGTTAGAGGGTTTAACACACTGTAATGGATTCTAACTGAAGAACCTTCATTCAGGGGTGGTAAAATAAGAGTTCCCAGCTCGTGACCATGGCGGGAAGACAAAAACAAAGTAAGTGAAGTTTTTAGGGCTTTTTTTAAACTGAACACCAGCTCATTAAACTTCTATTAGTTTTCTTAACATTAAGGGCAGATATACAAGCCAAACAGTTGTTTGTTAGTCAAAAAGGCACTTTTAGCATCAAAGAATAGATAATTACTTTTCAAGGCACTTTTTGACAGTTATTACTATCAGTTTTTATATATTATTATGTGTATTAAATACATCAGTTTAGATATTTCATGCAGCTTAGTGTAAATAATATAAAAAGGAATCATGCTCATTTAAACGCACCACATTAATATGTCAGTGTAAATACATCATATTCTATACTAGCAGTAAAAGCCAGGTAATTTATAAATGAACTATCTAAACATAATTTAGAGTTAGAAAAATCATGACTGTAAGTATTTACACTGTAATAGAGAAAGATATGTTACCTTGCTTTCTTTTAGGGTTGTTTCCTTTAGTTATAAAATGTCCTGCTTATCTTGTATTTATATTGTTTCAAAGACTGACACGTGTAAAGCATGAATGCTTTCAAAGAACTTTTTTGCCTTACAGAGCAAATAGAAGACAATAATGTTTGTGTTTTTCATATGTCTTTTATCGTTTCTTCTTCTTCTTGTCAGCAGTGCTCCATTCATTTTTTTCTAAGTGACTCTTAACCCCAAATTGAGAGAAATCCATTTCTTCCACATTATACAAGGTTTTATTAGCTGAAAGATAAGAAACTGTTGCTTGCAGAGTGTCAAAAGTTTTAGGACCTTCAGTAATAAATATTTTTATTCTTGCAGGGAACAGCAAGTGGACTTTATGTTGTCTTTTTTTCAATTCCTTTATCAGAGGGAGACATTCTTTTCTTGCAGTTATAACTCCAGCAGAATAATCATAATCAAATCTGATTATGTTGTCTTTGTATTTAACTGGAAAAGTTGACCATGCTGTTTTTAAAATAAGTTCCTTGTCCTGTGATGAAAAAAACTTTACTATTATTGATCTCGCGTGATTTTTTGATTTGATGATTGATGAAGCAGCTCTTAAGGATCTGTGGGCTCTTTCAATTCCATAAGAAAGAGCTTCAGGCAATTTTAAAACTTCTGGTAACCAGGTAGTAAGGAAAGTCACCATGTTATCTCCCTCTGTTTTCTCTGGATGCCCATAGATGCGAAGGTTATTTCGTCTGGACCTGTTCTCTAGATCCTCTATTTTATTTTGTAATGAAGCATTTTGTTGTGATAAAAAATGTAGCTGAAGATCTTGTTCTGAGAGTCTGCCCTCAGTATCATTTAAGGATCTCTCTATGTCAGCTATTTGAGACTTCTGTTGCATCATTATTTCTTGTAGTTGCTGTATTTGTTTTGTAGATCTCTCCTCAAAAGTGTCCAGTTTGGTATTCATTTTGTCAAATTTCACTGACAAGTCTTGTCTAGCATTTAATAAAGACTGTATCTCCTTTTTCATCATCTGGTCCTGTGTGGTATGCTTAGAAAAGCTCATTTTCAGTAGATTCAGATACCTTCCTTCTTGTTTTTGACAGGAAAAATAATGTTTAAAGCCAATTTTTTTGCACTGTAGACTTCTAGTGATATTAGTAGAAGTAATTCAACAAAATAGGTTTGTCTACAATATCTAGTTTTTAAAAATTCCTGTCAGAAATATCTTTTGAGTGCAGAGCTGAGAAAAGATGCTGCCAACCAGTCTACATCCTAGCCATGCCCCCCTCCAGTCTACCCTCTTGAAGAATGACTGTACCAAGACCAAACTTTGAAGCATCACAAGAAAGACCTACAGGTTTGTGAGCATCATAATATCTTAAAATGGGTGGACTGGCAATTATCCATTTCAGGATATCAAATGCTCTTTGGTGTTGTTCTGACCAGGACCAAGTTACATCTTTGCATATCAGCTGTCCTAACAGTGCTGAAAGTGCACTCAAATCTGGAAAGAACTTGCTCAGTTAGTTGACCATGCCAAGAAAATGTTGTAAGGAGGTCACATTGTCTGGAGCTGGCAACTAAAGAATTGCAGTTTGCTTGGAAGGATCTGGTCATAGGCCTGAACTGGTAAACAGATGACCCACATAAGTAACTTCTCGTGGCCTGAACTTGTATTTCTGAGGAGTTAGCTTAATATTCACCTCACAAGCACGTTCCAGAACTTTCCTGAGCTTTCTATCTTATTCGACTTCACCATTGCCTCCTACAAGTATATCATTTACCATAATAGCACATGCATAGACAGAAAAAAAAATGTTCTACTGCATGGTGAAAGACTTCACTGGCAGAATTTATCCCAAATGGCATTCTCAAAAATCTGTACCTTCCAAATGGTGTACTGAAAGTGGTAAGCAGTGAAGAATTCTTGTAAGCAAAATTTGCCAAAATGAACTTTTTGCATCTAAGACAGAAAAAACAGTGGCATTTGGTATAAGAGCAGCAACTTCTTTGACTGTACGCATTGGATGATGAGGTCATTTTAGTTGTTTGTTCAAGTCTCTGGGGTCAATACATACTCTAATATCACCTGACCTTTTCTTATGAGCTACCCCCATGGAGGATACCCATTTAGTTGGTTCCTCTACTGGACAATTTACACCTAAATGCACCATTCTGTCTAGCTCAGCTTTGACTCTATCTTGCATGGCTACTAGAACATTCCTTGCTGGTCTGATAACTGGCCTTATTTCAGGGTCTAGCTTCATAGAGTACACAACTAGGAGGTTGCCTAACTTGTCTTTGAAAAGATCAGCATAGTCAGAAAAAATAGTTTGTGTGAAATTTCCAATGTTATATTTGCTTACACGGTGGACATGCACTAAATGAAAGGAGTCCAATTTTTAAACTGTCTCTGAGGTCTAACAATGACTGCACGTGCCTTTTGACTACATAAAATTGCAAGTCATAGCTGTTCCCAGCAGAGTAACATGAAAGCACTAATGAGCCTTCAGTTTGAATTTCTTCACGACCATAAGCAACAACCTTTGCACACTTTGCTAGATCAAGCTTCTCACCAGCTCTTATTTTGGGAAATATTTCTGCTTGACATAACACTGCACTTTAAACCAGTATCAACTTTGATCTCTACAGGTCTCCCATTAATCAGAACAGTACAAATTACTTCATTCTTTGCCTATAAATCTACTGCATTGACTGCTTCACCAAGCACTGACATGCCATCGACATAAAAAATTAGGGTTGCAGCTTTCTAGTTGATCAACTTGCTCTTGGAATGCTCTTTTTTAATAAAATAATGAGCCTCGTTTGATTTACAAATTCTTTTGAAATGATTCCACTATTTACATGTGTGGCACTGCTGACCAAAAGTTAAGCACTTTTCTCTTTTAGGTTCATGATTACCACCACAGTTATGATAGCTAACTATGAGGCTAGGTGGAGGCACATTTTTTGATTTTGCTGACTCACCCCTGTGCTTCACCGAGCATGCTCTAGATTTTGCTGGAGTTACCCTGGAATTTGGTAGAAAGGCTCTGGGTTTCACTGAAGCTGCCACACCCGTATCCCTGTATCTTTTAACCACATGCTGCATACTACCAACATTAGCATTGGAAGGCACTGGAAGCATGCATTTCTCATTTGTGAGCATATTTGTGTGCTTTTCTGTGAACTTATATATCTGACATCTGACAAATCTCTATGGCCTTATTCAAAGTTAAATCACTGACTTGAAGCAAGATATTTTTTACTGCTTCATCTTTAATACCACACATGAGACTGTCTTTTATCAACTCATCTCTTAAATCAACAAATCTGCACGTTTTTGCCTTGTTTCTCAAGTCAGTTATACATGCTGCAACAGTTTCACCAGGCTTTTGATCTCTTATGTAAAATATGTGCCCTTCCATTGTGATATTCATTTGGGAGTTACACATTTCTCTAAATTTACATTTTAAGCACTTGGGGTCTTCCTGGGTTTCAGCTTGTACCACTATATGGCAGTTTACCCCCTCCCCTGCATACACAGCTGGAACATACACAAATGAATGCTTCCTTTAAATGGCTTCTGAACCAACTAAATTATGCAGAATAAATGTCTTTGTACATTTGTCTGTGTCAGAAAAAGCAGCTTGAATGAAAATATTGTACTCTTGCTCAAACACTCTCCAGTTTTTAGTAACATTATGATCAAATACAAGTAGAGCAGGTCTGCAAAATCCTTCAGCAGTGCCAACAAAATGCTCTTGTAATTATGTATAAGCACACATCAGGTACTCAAAAAAATATTCAACTGTACCATAAACTCTTTGAAATGACAGTTTTCAGTGAAATAACTGTACTGTAATACTATATAGGCATGCAAACACTTTGCACACTTTGGATATCTCAAATAGCTTTGCTTAATAAGAAAAAGTAACACATAGTGAAAAAATATGGTTGTTTTCTCTTTTTTATACATTCTATGCAATTCAGAAGTTATTTCAAGCACTTTTGTAAGCATTTCAATTATTTTTATCAATATTTTATAATTTTGAACATTTTGTTTACTTAGAAAGTTGTTTTGAATAGTTTTAATGCTTCATTTTATATTTGTTGAGTAAAAAAATCATTTAAGTGAGTTTTGGATTTGTGTTTCTGACCTATTTGCGAGTTGTTTGAGCAGGGATGATCCACTCCTGTATATTCCTCCAACTGTAACTGCCTACCTCATAGCCTTATGTTCATAGGTAGGTACTAGGCTATCTGCCCAAGGGCATTTATAAGCCTAGCCAGAGTGTGTCGGCTTTCGCTGCCCCATTGATTAATTAACTGATCCTCTGTCAAGCAGAGCCAATGAAGTGATCCCAGGGGTGGATTTTCTGTTACCCATCTACTCGTCAAGGTTTCTCTTGAAGAGTGTTAGTGAGGGGCTCTGCCTGATGTAATTTGGAATTTTGTTCCAAAGCATGGGGAGTCTTTGTGACAGGAATCTATCCCTCCAGCATGTTCTATTTATTGTTGTGATGAGGTTTAGCTCACTAGAGCACATGGCTCGCAGTGACTTGGATTTCTTTAGGTGGAGCATGTCCATCAATTCTGAGTTGGACATGGCTTTGTAAGTCAGCAGAGATCACCTCTGATTAAGCGATATGCCACTGAGTACAGCCGGAGTTTTTTCAGTTGTGCTGCATAAGACATATGTTTGAGACCAGTAATCCTCTTGGTGAGGTACTTTTGTGGTCTTTCCAGCTGTTGGAAGTGTCTTGTGAGGTACATCCCAAATAGGGCATTGTACTCTATGATGGGTCTAATGAGTGATGAGTAGAGGGGGCACTATAACCTCTTTATTTCTAGATGTGAACCCTTTAGTAATTAGATGGGCCACATAGAAGGATTTCCTAACTACGTTGGCAATATGATTGTTAAAGGAGAGATTACTACCTACCTGGGTCCCCAGATCTCTTATTACCTCTTCTGTATTAAGGGGGCTGCCACCTATATGGTAATTTGTTAGTGTTTTTTTTTTCCCAAATGGAATGACTATGCATTTTTTGGCATTTAGCTTGAGGCCATGACTTTGACACCAGGTGTCCATCTTAGTAAGGCCCTTTTTGAGGATGTCCGTGTCAGCCAGAGAGTCAATTATGGCTCCCAGTTTGCAGTCATCGGCAAACTTGATTAGCCGTAGTCCTCCTGTGTTTGCCTGTACGTCTGAGAAGTATATGCTGAACAGTAGGTGGTCCCAGGACCGAGCCTTGCGGGACAGCACTTGTGACTGGTTTAGAGTCGGACCTGGAGCCCAATATTCTTACCATGTGAGTTCTGTCTGTAAGCCAGTTGGCAACCCATTTCATGATGTAGGGGTTTATGTTTAGTCTGGTGAGTTTTTCTGTAATACCCGAGAGGGGAATGGTGTTGAAAAACTTGGCAAGGTCAAGGTAGGCTGTGTGAACCACCTTTCCCTTGTCTATGGCCTTGGTGACTGTCTCGAAGAAGTCAACCAAGTTTAGTAGGCATGATCTGCCCTTAACAAAGCCGAACTGTGTCGGGTCAAGTGTTTGGAGGTTCCCAATGTCTTTGTTAATGAGTTCCATGATGATGCGCTAAATAGCCTTGCAGACCAGGCTAGTCAGGCTTATGGGGTGATATTTACCAGGTCAGTTGTGGCCCTTCCTTTGTGGAGAGAAATAACCGTTGCTGTGTGCCATTCTACGGGCATGTAGCCTGTGGAGAGGCTGAAGTTGAACAGTGTGTTTAGGTGGGGGGTTATTTCGTTCTGTAGTTTGTGCAAGATGCAGCCTGGGACACCATCTGGTCCCATTGATGCTGTGTTTTTGGCTTTTGAAAGGGCTGTTTTCACCCCTGGGTCTGTGATTTTTGGGACACTACACTTTTCCAGTATTGTTGTGGGCCCTTTTGGAGGTGAGAGAGGGGTGAAATTTGCACTGACTCTATCTGCCAGGATGTTGGCAATATCAGTAGGTTCAGTATATTTTGTGCTATTTTGCACTAGTTCAGTGCATATCTGTGAGTTGCCACTTAGATTCTTAACGTAGCTAAAGAAGGCTTTGTGGTTATCTTTTGAATCCTTGGCTATTTCTCTTTTGAAGTTAGCCTTGGATGATTTCACGAGGGACCTCAGTTTCTTACTGATACTGATCAGGGATGTCTTTCCTTCTTGGGATTTGCTTTTTTTCTGAACTAGTTTCCTCCTTCTATTGTGTAGTCTGTTTATTGCAGGGGTCCACCAAACTGGTTTCCTTCTCTTAGAGGAGTGAGTCTTGGTTTTGCTAGGGATGGCCTCGCCACAGGCTACATGCCCGTAGAATGGCACGCAGCAACGGTTATTAATTCATGCATCCTTGTAGGTGCTCATAGAGTGCATTTGTAAAGGTTTCTGCATCTTGGGCAGCATTATCCTTTAGTGTGGGGGCTGTGAAACTTACCACCTCTGTCTTAAGTAAGGTGAAGTTTGCTTTAGAAAAGTTTTTTACTACAGTTTTCTTAATTGGGGGTGGTGGTGGGGTGTGGACATTCAGAGTGATTAGTTTATGGTCTGATCTAACCAGTGACGGGTTGACCTCTGGTGTGGAACACCTGTTGCCTATGTTGGTGTTGACCAGGTCCAATATGTTTTCACCTCTGGTAGGACAGTTTACCAGCTGATCCAGGGCATTTGAGTTGATGAATTCCAGGAAGCGCTGGGCCTGGGAATTTGTACTCAAGTAGTTTTCCCAGTGAATGGTAGGGTAATTGAAATCACCCAATATCAGGTTGTTTGGTAGGACCTTCATGTTTTCCAGTGTCTCCAGAAAGGTCGAGTGGTGGTCCAGGGTCATGGAGGGTGATCTGTAGCAGGCCACAATTTCCATTGCAGATTTGCCTGATGTTAGTTGCACATGGATGATCTCAGAGGTATCATGCTGCGCCACTAACCTGGAGGTGTAGGTATCCTTGATGAATATGGATACACCCCCTCCTTTTGTGTTTCAGTCCGTGTTCTGTGGACAAAACGTGTGGCATGAGTTGTAGCCCAGTAGTGCTGGGGTGCTCTCTGGAGCCTTGAACCAGGTTTCAGTTACTGCACAGATGTCGACGTTCTCCATACTGAGGAGTGCTTGAAGCACGTGCATTTTGATATTTAAATTCCTGGCATTGAGTAGTATAACCCTCAGTTTTAGTTAGTTGTGCTGGTTACGGAGGTGTGTTTGACTTTTGAGCCATGCCTAAAAAAGGCACTATGGGGGCAGCAAGAGCCTTGGCCAGTATTTGAAAGCCTAGGGGTGGCAGGTGCAAGTCGTCTCTTGTGAAGCAACGCAGCTTGTTGAGTATGTTGTCCCAGGCTGACAGACACTGGATCCCCTTTGAATGACACCTAGAAGCTTAGCCAATTGTTGAAATTGATCATTTTTTCTTTATACTGAGGTATCATTTCTGGTGAGGGCAGGATGCTACTCAGGGTCAGGGTCATACCAGCCTGGGCTACATGATCAGAGAGCTCTTCCATGTCTCTTTTCATGCAGTCCTGGGAGGTACGTCTCAGGCCATTCACACCAACATGAACAATGACAGAGTCATATTTGTACTTGTTCTGGAATGACCTGAGTGTTTGTGTTATGTGGTGGATCTGGCTTCTGACAGGCAGCTAACAGTAAGCTTCTGCTTGTCCAGCCTAGTGAGTGGGACATCAGTGTGCCTGACTATAGAGTCACCTATTACTAGTGTGTTAGGTATGTTATTTTGCCTTAAGGGCTGTGATTGTGTGGCACACTGATTTTGTGTTTTATGTGTTGTCTGGTTTGTGACGGGAAGTGCAGGTTGTTTGGGTGCCTGCTTTGGAGGTCTCTGATGCTTTTGCAGGTTTTTATTTAGAGCCTCCAAGTATGATTTTGTGTATTTATGTGTATTTTTTGCCAGTGCTGTTTTAGTAGGTCTGTGTGCGGCTGGAGTTGTGGCGCAAGTGTTAACCTTCTCAGGAAACAAGGATTTTTTTTTTCATTTTTTTGGTTTTATTTTTTAAAATATAAGGCAAAAACAGTAAAAATACACTTACAACAGCTTTAAATGACTACAAACGATCAGAAAAAGTTATCACACTTTAGTGTGTAGCCTACAACAGTTAAACAAATTATTTAAACAAAAAACAACTTTTTAAAAGTGCAACCAGTCAAATAAGTACAATATGTGAAAAAACAAGCTTTTAAACCACAATAAACGCTGGAAAATCTGAGTTTAGGCAGAAAACACTTTAGTACAGCAAGAAAGTACAGAAAACTGATACTTAATCACTCCAAAGTCTCCCTCCTAAGCTAGAAGGCTTGTATCAGTTTAAAGCTTTCTAGTGCTACCAGTAGGTTAGTTACAGGAAGGGTGGAAAACAAGTGCAGATGTGGTCTTTTCCAGTCTTGGGTGGAGACAGCTTAGCTTCCAGTTTGGCTGTACAATTGCATCTCTTGCATATGTTAGTGTTTTGTGGTAGGAGGAGAGGGTTGTCTGTGTACATGAGGCAGTTGTAACATTGCCTCAGGATACCCAGATTCACCAGCTGGACTGGAGAGTGCACCTAAAGTTGCCCTTTGGTCATGCCTGAATAGTAGGGTGAGCTGCTTAGTCGCTTGGTTGGTGAGGGGTGAATAAAGAACCTTGCCCTGCTGGGCAATCAGTGTCAAGGTATATTAGTGCTTGCTATTAGGTCTGAGCAAGTGCTGGGCTGTAAGATGCTTTTTGAGTGCATAGGATGAGAGTTAGACTAGTTTCTGGAGGACACTTAGTGGAGCCAGGAACAATTTAACCATAGCTAACTGGCACTGCCTGGTGCACAAAACCGTGCAAACGCAGTTTTTATAGTAGGGAAATGAAAGAGATAGAAATTAGCACAAAATGGCCAATAAACTACTAACTTCTGGGCTGGAACCACTCCTCCGGGGACAGATAGGTTGCTTAAGGCTCCCCTCTCTCACAGGTGAACAGAGAAAATTCCTTCTATCTAAGTAAGGTATGGGCAATTCAGAAACTAGTATCACAGCCCTGAATTCAGCACTAGCCTGAAAACTGGACTATACTAGCTTAGAAAGGCAGGAAACAAGGATTTTTTTTTTCATTTTTTTGGTTTTATTTTTTAAAAGATAAGGCAAAAACAGTAAAAATACACTTACAACAGCTTTAAATGACTACAAACGATCAGAAAAAGTTATCACACTTTAGTGTGTAGCCTACAACAGTTAAACAAATTATTTAAACAAAAAACAACTTTTTAAAAGTGCAACCAGTCAAATAAGTACAATATGTGAAAAAACAAGCTTTTAAACCACAATAAACGCTGGAAAATCTGAGTTTAGGCAGAAAACACTTTAGTACAGCAAGAAAGTACAGAAAACTGATACTTAATCACTCCAAAGTCTCCCTCCTAAGCTAGAAGGCTTGTATCAGTTTAAAGCTTTCTAGTGCTACCAGTAGGTTAGTTACAGGAAGGGTGGAAAACAAGTGCAGATGTGGTCTTTTAAACCAGGAAGTTGAAAGAGACGGACAAACTGTCCAAATGGTCAATAAACTACAATTTCTGGGTCAAGAACCTCTCCTCTTATGGTAGACAGGCTACCTAGGGCTTACCACTCCCACTGATAAGCTGGAAGTCTTTCCTCCAACACATAAAGACTTGTGGGGCTCAGAAGCTTACCAACAGTCCTGGATACAGCAACTCTGTATCTGGACTAGGCTAGTTACAGGAAAGGTGGGAAACAAGCGCAAGTGTGGCTTTTAAACCCAAATGTTGAAAGAGATGGAAAAGAACTGCCCAAACAGCCAATAGCTACAATTTCTGGGCCAGGAACAACTCCTCTTGTTGTAGATAGGGTACCTAATGCTTACCACTTCCACTGATAAGCTAGAAGGCTTCCCTCCAACACAGAAAGGCTTGGGGGGCTCAGAAGCTTACAAAGAGTCCTGGAATACAGCAAATCTGTACCTGGACTAGACTAGTTACAGGAGAGGTGGGGAACAAGTACAAACATAGGCTTTTAAGCCAGCAAGTTGAAAGAGATGGAAAACTGCCCAAATGGCCAAATAAACTACAATTTCTGAGCCAAAACTCACTCTTCCCATGGAGGATAGGCTACCTAATGCTTACCACTTCCACTGATAAGCTAGAAGGCTTCCCTCCAACACAGAAAGGCTTGGGGGGCTCAGCAGCTTACCAACAGTCCTGGATACAGCAAGTCTGTATCTGGACTTGACTAGTTACAGGAAAGGCAGCAAACAGGTTTAGAATTTTTTTTTTGTTGCAGACAAGCAGCTAAAACAGCAGTAAATACAATTCAAATTGTAGTGCAGGACAGCGTGTAGCAACATTACGGCAAATAAAGTTCAAATAAATGCAATTAAATTAACAAATGACTAAAAACAAGTGCAGAAGGCAGTAAATTAGAAAGCTACTAACAAGCAGTAATAAGTGCAGAGTAAGAGTGACTGAACAGATAACATTACGCAGAAGAGCAACTAAAACAGTTACAGTAAGAGCAGATGAATAATATATATATATATATATATATATATATATATATATATATATATATATATATATATATATTTTTTTTTTTTTTTGTGTTGAGGGAAGGAAAAGAGCAGAATTAAGAGGCTACAGGGGTTGCCCTTCCCAAATGCTTTCTTTGTACACAGTAGGAGTGCCTGAAATCAGAATATGATCTCACTGCACTCAGTTGAGTGAGCAAATGAGATGGGCCCAGAAGGAGTATCCAAATACAAATCTACAAGAGGGGCAGGCAATTTCAAAGCCACCAAAATTAACACCAAAACAAGAACAGGGACGGTGGGTGGGGAACTAACTGTAGAGAGACAGCCACAACTTCAGTTGAGTTAATATTCAGTGAAAAACACAATAAATAAATTAAATACAATACTTTATGCAAAAGAGCAGATAAAAGTGTACATAAATTCACTTATATGTCCAGCTGATTTCAGGTAGATGTTAGCCGGCCAAAGCTCTGACATTAAGCAGAGATAACTCAAAATGTACCACTTATATAAGGCAAGACAGGATATTAGTGATGAGCTGAAACTACCCCCCACTGCTATCAATGGCTACACAGAAATTCTAAGAAGCACTCTCTAGAGAGACAGCCACAACATCAGTTGAGTTAATATTCAGTGAAAAACACAAATAAATAAATTAAATACAATACTATATGCAAAAGAGCAGATAAAAGTGTACTTAAATTCACTTATACATCCAGCTGATTTCAGGTAGATGTTAGCCGGCCACATCTCTGATATTAAGCAGAGATAACTCAAAATGTACCACTTATATAAGGCATGACATGATGTTAGTGATGAGCTGAAACTACCCTCCACTGCTATCAACGGCTACACAGAAATTCTAAAACATACTCTGTAGAGAGACAGCCATAACTTCAGTTGAGTTAATATTCAGTGAAAAACACAAATAAATAAATTAAATACAATGCTATATGCAAAAGAGCAGATAAAAGTGTACTTAAATTCACTTGTACATCCAGCTGATTTCAAGTAGATGTTAGCCGGCCAAAGCTCTGATATTAAGACTTGAAGAAGTTTTACTCTGAATCCCATTCTGACACCGTGTTACTCGTCTTGTGTATATTCAATAAGACGATGAGCCTGGGTGTTCATTTAAGTAGTTTATTACACACAAACACAACAGGATGAAGAACGGTAACATTAAACTAAATGAACTATTACACACATGCATGCTTACACCTTGGCTGCTCACTGCAAAATGGCACTCTTGCTTGCACATGCTCAGTACTTATATGCACATGCTCACTGCCTGGAATGGCTCTTATAGGAACATACACACTCTGATCTACAATAGGCTCCTCTTCTTTTATCATAGGCTGTATCTGTGGCAGTACAGCTTCTGTGGGATTTTCTTCATTCAGAAGCTGCTGAAAGTACTCCATCCATCTGTCTTTGATGCCGTGTGCACTGGTGAGCAGTTTGTTATTGTCACCCTTTATGGAGGGTGCCTGATGATTGAATTCTTTATCTTTCTTTGCCTTGCAACTGATAGAGATTCTTTCTGCCATCTACTGATTTACTTTACAGAATCTGGTTGGGTGTCTCTGATGCCTTTGTTTTTTGTTTTCTTTTCTGTGCTCTTTACTTTTGATAACTTCCTAGACATCTGCATTCCATCACCAGCTTTACTTATGTGCCTTATTTTCATACCTGATTTGGACACATATTTGTTCTATAGTTCTCATGCATGCTGTTTTGAGGCACTGTATTTCTTCTTTATCTTTCTTTATCTCCACCTATTTCCTCTTCTTTCTCAGGTACTAGAGCCGGAGTATTTCCTTAAACTCTTAAGCTTTCTTTCCAGTCAACATCTATGTCTTCAGCCTGCCCTCTGTTGATCGTAGTGCCTTCTCTGACCACTGCATGCAGCTGATTATGGCAACCAGTGGTTTATGCTGTGGCGAGCTGTTTCACTGTGGATGACTTTGCAACTACTGATTCTACCCCTAGTGCCCTTTCTTTACCAGGAGGTAGTCTACCTGAGTTGCATGCTGACTACTTTTGAATGTGATCTTGTGACTGTCTCTGTGGCTGAACCATGTACTTGTCACCATCAAGCTATTTGCCAGACAAAAGTCTAAAATAACCTCTTCTTCTTTATTCCTCTTGTCAGACTAATGTAGAGTCATTATATCCTGTCCTGTTAGTCCTGATATGTACATTCAGCTCCCTCATTAAGAACACCAGCTCATATTGTCCTGTTTTATATAGTTGGTTGTGCAACTGATGTCTGAATGCACTTTTTTCTTTGCTTTTGCAACTGTACAATGGTGCATAGGCTGAGGTTATGAATAGTGTCTTGTCAGTACACTGGAGTCTAACTGCCTTGAGTCTGTCCCTAATTCTGATGACTTCCCTCTCTTGTCTTCTGAAGCCTCTCACTCACCTTAATTCCCACACCATTTCTAGTTTGTCCTTCTATTTAGTGGTAGACTCTGTTCCCCAAGCCAAGTGGCTCTGCTGCAGTGCCCTTCTACCTTGTCTCCTGGATAAAGAGGATGCTCAGTCTCCTTCTTACCATCACTTCCAAGCTCTGTCCTCTCATGAACCATTATTGAGTGTACATAATTCCTTGCTAGATTATAGGATTAGTCATATGGCTAGGGGTCTGTCATTGGATACAAAACTTTTTCCAGGTCTGTATTTTTCTACAACAATTTGTAAGAATGGGCATTAATTAGGATGATTGATAATATGGTAGGTAAAATCCATTAGAGAAAATGAGAGTTAGTTAGTTAGAACCGTCCACTCTAGCTATATGACAGCTTGGCAGTGATGAGCTCTGGATGGGAGGTTGACTGTGTATCTTGCAACTTTAATGTAACTTTGTTTAAGTTTAGACAGCTGTTCGGATTGTATATTAGTGATTATGGAAGGTGCATATAAGAAGGATGGGAGCAAGTAAGCATTGTTTATTGTCTTTCTGCTATTGTCTGTCAGGTAGTGTTTCATTCTGTAGAAGAGATTTAGTTTTGGTTGAGTAGTTTTGACAGCTGAATGGATGTGCCAGTTAAATTTTAGTTTGTTGTCTATTATAACTCCCAGGAGCTTTGTCTGATTAATTGTTTCAGTTGTAGTTTTATTAGCTGAGTTGATGTTGAAGGGGCAGCAGTGTTTCTGTAGTTCTTTTTTTTTCAGTGTGATCATTGTTAATTTAGCTTTAAGTGGATTAAGTAGTAAGGTAACTTTTTCTAACCAGGTTAAAGTGCTAGTTGATGTAGTATGAGTTTGGGTTTGTAGTTCCTGTAGGGTAAAAGCCACGCAAATGAAGGTGGAATTAACAACGTATTGTATGGTAGTGGCTGGCTTACTGGCTAAATGTAAATCATTGATAAATGGTAACTGGCAGAGGGCCTAGAAAAAATCCTTTGGAAAACCTTATGAGAAATGGAGGAAGGATAAATGAACCTGGTTGTGCTTTTTAAAACTGTTTTGTCTGATGAAGGCTGGGTATTCCCTGGCCGAAAGCACTCACATTAAAACAGTTATTTTTAAGTATTTTACTGCTGTCGGCTCCTATTGTTTCCGTTTTGTTCTATTATTACTATATTTGCTTTGAAGATTGTATAAGTGATTTTTCTTGTCAGAGATTATGTAAGCTTTTGCTATGATTATTAGTTGCCAAAGGATTTGTATGATTCCAGTAGTTTTATGTAGCTTTGCGTAAATGTTATGTCTTCCAAGCATTATCTGATTCCCTTATTAGATGTCGGATGTATATGTTAACCGGGGGAAAATTACTCTTGACTCTTTTCAATCTGATTGAAGCTTGCTTGTTTAGGATACATCAGAATGTGGTGTTGAAGTCCATTGCAGTTTCATCTAATGGAAGGATTTTTATCATGTTCCAGTTGCATGATTTTACAGTTTACATAAAGGGTTCTTGTTGTTCGATTGACAGCACTTTCCTTGAGTGCTGTAAGGCTGACAGAAAAGGAATGAAACAAGTTTCACTAACAGTGGAATTTTCTTTTTGCTTTGCAACCCCAGAGTAGGTGTACATAAGCTTGGAGGTGTAGGGGCTGTCTCCCCATATGGGGTTGCTAGGGAGCTTGCCACACTGCAATAAATTACCTATAGTGTTTGGTGAAATTTGTTTTGCTCTTTTTCTGTCAACTCTTCAGCATTTGATGGAACTACTGTCAGTCAGTCAACATGTATCTGAAATAAAGATGTCCTTATTCACCCAGATAGACTGGGAAATTGTCTAAGTTAGTGGTTTCTAATAATATGAAATGCTCCCCTTATGGTGTAGGTAGGCAAATGGTTGCACCAACTGAATGACAGGGTGTCTGAGTGGATGACATTGTTTGCATTAGTGGAGAGGACTTAGTCAAATATGAGCACTTTTCTGTTGGCTATTTTCATATCTTGTTATGAACTTGATTATTTGAGTGAAGCAAAACAGATTTTTGTTTAATGTAGAA